>NW_018408897.1:399096-471700 GCF_002113885.1 Mizuhopecten yessoensis
ATTTGACAATAACAGGGCCAGGGAAGGCGATGTAATTTGACAATAACAGGGCCAGGGAAGGCGATGTAATTTGACAATAACAGGGCCAGGGAAGGCGATGTAATTTGACAATAACAGGGCCAGGGAAGGCGATGTAATTTGACAATTATAAGGCAAGGAACGGCGTTATATTTGTCAAAAAAAATTAGTGTTTACCTTTTAAAGAATCAACAAAAGTTCATATTGGATGTGTCTTTGATCTTTTAACATTTTTATTTTTGTTTTGCTTTCACTTTGTATTATTTGTGCAACAGAGGGGTTGTGTTAATTTGGCGGCCAACTATTCAAGAACAACCTGCATTTCGTTTCTTTGTTTACCATTTCTTTCACATTAATTTATATGTGTTGCATACATGCAATTGAGATTAAAGCAGAGGAGTACGTTTTACAATAGTATTGCTTTGATTTTTATTGTCGTTGATGTGAACAATGAAGATATATATAAATATATATATAATACATTTTTTAACCATACGAAATTGCAGTCAAAATTAGGATAACAGATATCTAAATTACGTTTTCGATCAATGCAAAAATAATGAAATGACGTACAGTGTATTTGTTTATTAGATTGTAGATGAAGATCGGGAAATGTCTATTGCGTAGATAAAAGTACTTCGTGCCAATTCCTTAACACAGATTTTATAAAAGCACGATGACTGTTATAAACTATGTCTACTGTGTTAACAACTGTTTATTGAGTTTGTTAAAAGAACAAGTTTCAATGTATATTGATTATCTGCAATTGTTATTTGTAATTTAGAGTCTATATAATAATAAGGTATTCATCATAGAACGTTGTAGCATACCCATCTTCCTATTGTTTGTACTTAGCATCATGTAACAATATATTTGTATTGCGTCCATAGTTGATTTCTTTTCATCTTCAAATGCTGTTTGAAAATACCCGGATGAAACGATTTTTTTCTAACAACCGTTAAGTAGATATGGCGAATAAAGAAACGAAATTCAATAAAAGGCCTTAATATCATTCGAACTAAAAAAACAGAACTAATATAAATAGGGAAAGACATGATCAAAAGGAAGAATAACAAGGAGACCATGCTACGAATATCTTTTGAACTTTTGAATAATCTTATCAGTAAACGTTCTAGCCATTGTTATTCATTATTTTATCACATCAGACATTGTTAAAATAAATATTCTGAACCCATTTTTCCATTAGTGTCTCAGCTGAACAAATGTACTATTTTCTTTCTAATAAAAACCCCATTCCAAAAATATCAATTTGCGTGAAGTTATTAATTACAGACAGTAAAATGCGATGATTTATTTCTCTAAATAACACAAATGCACACGTAACCACAAAAGTGAACCATGGTAAAAATACTATGGAATTGATTAAGCTTCGGGCCAAATATCATTACTTATGACTCTTTGTTACTAAGAAGAACCCGTTAAAATACTTTAATTTTTTTGACCATAGTAACTTTGAAAGTTAAAGATCATTCATTGAAACATACTAGGTATCTCTTTGTTCTTGCATGTTGTCTAGGACTTTTGGTCATTGAACATAAAACAGTTTTCAACAGCGTTGACCCCTATGACCTTGAATGTAAAGAGTATTTTTGGAACATACTTGGAAGTCCTCCATCCAAGCATGAAGATGGTCAAATATCAGTAACCGCGATATTTTTTTAGAAAAACTGCTAGAAATATTAAATGCATTTCAGCTTTTGACCTTGAAGTTAGTCAAGGTCGATAATTTGAACATATTCGATTGTCCTTCATCCAAGCATTCTACGGCCAAACATCATCACCCTAGGCTTTTTGTCTGTTTATAAAAACTTGTATTAAAGGTTTACTTAAAAGTGTGTCAAGGTAGCAGAGTACAGTAGAAATGGCTTGATCCTAAAAATAAAGGGCATGTCTCGGATAAACATGGATAGCGGATTCATCCTGCACAACACACCTACATATATATATATATATTTATAAACTACATTTTGAACAGTTTAGAAGAATGATTTTTTTTTCAAAAAGTGATTTCCCCAGATTTGGGACTTGTGAAAACCATGGTTACCACATCAAAAAACGCCAAAAAATGCGAAAAACCACCCCAACGTAGTATTATTTTTCTTAAAACCTGTCTTAAATTTAATATCACCTACTCGGTAACAGAAATACTCACGTTATAGCATAGGTCGTTCAACTGGATTTTTCACAATATTTACACATGTGCTGAGTACAAAAATAGACTACATGAAAAGCCAGGTTTTGTTGTGTAGACACAGATTTGTAAATGGCGAAAAATGGAGTCTCAAGCCAAATTCGATTTTTCTTTTCTTTAAATGTGAAGCCCACATAGTTCAATTCATCATGTGTATGCCAATTTTAGAGCTGATTTTTTTAAAAGTTTTGATACATGTAATATTATAGGGGTTACTCATTGAACAAAAATATCACCATGGCCACCGTACGCTACAGTACACTGCTACCCAAGATCATTCATTTTAACAAACTTTGTAGTCTTTCATCCTGGCATGCTAATCACCGACCTAGGCGTGTTGGTTATTGAGAAGATGTCGCTGGAATTGTAAAGCGGACGATAGATTCCTGCAAACTGAGCTTAATATGGCTCGGCTTTTATGAAGAAGCACTGGTCCTGTTAAATAATTCCTTACCATCAGAAAGTTAACGCTACGTCATGACCTTAATTCATCTAGTTCGCGTTTATGCTGACAGAAGGATGACCAATGAACGCCTTGTCGTAGCCAAACAGCTTTCAGTGAAATACTTGTATGTTGCATAATCATGGTGTTCAATGAATTAACATGTTTTATGGGAATGCTGACTTACGAAAATAACTTTAAGAATACAATTTGATCCTCAAAACACGGGTATAGAATAAGCATGTGTAGTAAAAACAACTAAAACCAAATTTCTTTCTTCGTATCATATTCAAATAGTCCGTAATCCTTAGTAATACTCATATTCTCCTCAGTACGAGTGGGGGATGTAAACATTCCCTTATTGATGACAATATGTGTACCCTTCTCAACTACGTCATCAGAATATCTTTGAGATTTAAAAGGATAATCTAAAAAGGACCAGTTAGATACTGAACCGATTTCAATGGTAACCTTATCACTAATTACATGTAAGATAACGATATGTAATGCTTAACTGGAAGAAACGTCCTTGACGGGTTTACAATGGATAGAAGAAAAATCGATACGTAAAGTAATTTTTAAGTGTCTATATTAACCATACATTGTATGACTAATAGAAAGATGTAAAGAATTCATTCCGAAAATCATCTACACACAAGTCAGCTGAATAGATGAGGAAAGAATTGTCAAAAAGAGCAAACAATGTTGTTTTATACATTTATTCATATATTGATTTAAAAGCAAATCAGGGTAGTCGCTACCATACTTCATTAAAATAAAATGGTAAAATTGGTTTTTCTAGATACGTTAGTACAAGGGAGGCAACATACGGACCACTACGGTACCTATCTCTGTACCTCTTCTTGTGGTTAATATCAGTGTTGAAAGAAAATATATAAACTGTCAAGAATAGTTCCATAGTTTTAAGAATAAACTAATTGATAAAATGCCGATATGTTTTTTTTTGTGATATCTTTTTAACAACAACGGCTTTTGATCCAAGTGAATGAGGTATATTCGTATATAAAACAACGTCACATGATACATGTTTAGCCAATTTTGTGCAATCTTGAAAAAGATAAAAATCAAACCTTTGATAGCCTTAAAAAGAAGTTTCAATAAAATATCAATAAGACGACTCTGATGCTGTGTGCTACAATATGTACTTAACTACCGACAATATGTCTAAATTCCAAATATGAAGGATTATTTTTACTTCAAAATAATTTATTGTATTGCTTATACTTTCATTCTTGAGCATTTTAGTATAGAATAAAAAGGTTGGTAAAATAGGGAAAATTCTATATAACGATATTTGCTTATCTTCATAAGATTTATCTTCAGATAATAATGGGATAAATTTCATTTCAAATATATTTTATTGATTAAACAAAAGGATTGAGCAACAGGCTTTGCCTATTGTAAGCTCTCTCTCTATGGCTTCCAGCATACTTTTGATAGTTGAAGACACTGAATACAATATTTACATGCATACATTATATTTTATATTTCAACTCATCTCATGACACTTGGGTACATTTATTGCGAGATAATATACAAAAATTAGGCTGGATGAATATTTCCATGCTTCTACAAAATAACTTTATTTCAAGTGATACATGGACTTAAGATAAAAAAAACAATACAAACTTTGCGATATCGATATTATGGATATACACAGTATTCCAAATCGAATTAAATATATGGATAAACGTCTTGACCTTGAGCCACTAAAATTTTGTTGCGGCAAAATGAAATAAAGGAAAACTGATACATGCATGTATGCTGATATCAAAATTTATTTGAAGCAGATTTGTCTTGAGTTGAGTTGGAAAATCAAATACAACATGAACTAAAAGAAAACAGGAAAAAAAGAAAACATAACTAATTCTATAAGAACACAGGAAAATCTCGAACACTCATTCATACACTCTAACACCACATATGTGTCTACTGGCATGGCTTTGTTGGTTTATTTAATGTAGTTTATATTTGTTTTAAATTAATGTGCAGTTGGGCATTACATATGATAACAAAGTACACCAGTTCGAATGATACAAATATATGCCATTTTGGTATTTCATAATAAATTATTAATTTTTCAATAATTAAATAAATTATAACTTTTGATTTACATTACTCCATCATACCTAAAGTGTCATGACCACATAAGTCCCTGGTCAGTTTTGCCCGGTGATCAATCAACCTTGGTATATCATATAAAAATATATATATAAATTATCCAGTATCAACAGAAATAATGAATTTATCTTACAGAATACAAACAATACATCAACCACATACAGCTTGTATATTTATCTATTTAAACCGTCCTGTAGCATTAATGTATATATGCACACACTCCATCAATTGGTTGTTCTGTAAATCAGTTTTATTAGTGTTACCATTTAGAATTGTATTTCAAGATATTGTATTATGGAAATCTACATCATTTAATATAAGATCCTACAAAAGAGTTTGTCGTTCATCTGTATAGAGAGGACATTCAAAAGAGAAATGGTAAGAGTTTTCAATTGAGTGACTACAAGGACAGTTTGGACTATTTTTCAAGTGATCTTTAAACAGATCATAGTTGTGTTGACCAGCACCATTTCTTAATTGACACATGTTAATATATTGCTTTTTCGTGAACCAGAGTATTTAAATTCAGGTGTACATACATTTTGTTCTGTGTCCCCTACACTTGTCTTTTGTATTTCTCTTTTAAACGTAATAAGATTAGTAGTATTAGATGTGTTTATGTTTATCCCTCCTACTCTGTAAACGCCCCCCCCCCCCTTATTTCTTTATATAATATACAATGGCTAGCGCCTTTTCTTAGACCAGTAATTATCCTAATAACATCAAGTGGTCAGACAAGTGTAGTATTTATTTTAACATTCTTAGGACATTTTCTCTTTTATATGCCTTTTCAAAAATAAAGTTTATATGATGTGTCCAGTTAGCTTGTGCATTCAAATAAACCTCTAGATGATTGTTTTATGACGATTTATCGTCCGATAATAATGGGATAAATCACTTTATTATTGTCATGATGGCTTATGCCTAATCCGGACATATAGGTTCATCAATAATGATCACATACATCGACATACAGAATACATACAAAAAATGGCGCCGACCGTCAATATTCATAAACAAAAACAAATATAGATTGAAGCTTATCAAGGTAGAAAGGCCTGGCTGTCTAGTAAACATAACTCATCTGTTCAGAAAATCATTATAACTATGCTCTGAAGTAGAAGTGCTTAGTTTGGTATAGACAATTATCATCATTCTTTTGATATATCCTGTTAACATGTTGTATGATGAAGTAATGATAATATGATAATTTCTGATAACTTTATTATGTGACCAACCACATGTCATCTTTTCTGTATTTCATTCCAGTTTTAATTAGGTAGTCTGGTCGATAGCGCTTTTATAATTGAGAATATTCGTTTTTGATGGATTACCTTTCGTCCCTTTCAAGGCATCCTGAATATTTATGCCAACCATCAACATATTCAGACATAATACAAACACTGGCCCATTGGATACATCTGTTGGTGTCTCGCTAAGGACAATGGAAAAATCAAAGTTCCTGGAATCGCGTCTCTCTCCTAGCTGTCTCTTCAGCTCCTTGATAACCATGTCCACCATTGTTTTCCCCAAACCACTTCGGCTGGTACGTAATAATCTCATCACTAAAGCGACAAAATATCAGAGATACAGAAAACAGTAATATACAGTTCGAACATCATAACGTTGGTCGTATAAAAGTGTAGTTTTGAATCATATGTGTAATTCAGGAATTTTGTCATACATTAGCGCAATCGGTCATATATCAGATAGCAAATTTTAAATACAAACGTTTTGACCATGTTAACAATATCGTTTTAGAAAGATTCAAATTGGTTTGGTAGTTTCTGTGAACGCTGGGGATTAGATTAAAGGCACAATATGTCAAAATATTATGACTGAGTGTGGAAATCGTGCGTACAGTGCAAACACTTGTTTAAAAACACATACAACAATATATGATACATTACAAGTATAGTTTTCGGTGCGGATACATTAATTGTCAGATATCCAGAGAGCATCCTATTAAGGGAGATTTAGATAATACAAGTGAGCAAATTACTACACGTAATGTTTTTGTTACATGTTCTTTACACAAGGCAAAACAAATTGTTGTCCACGACCTGGGATTGACAATGGTCAGTTTTTATATTGCTTTACAGTATGTATATATAAGCTAAAACATACCCAAAAGTTTCTTTTTTAGGCGTCAACATTCTTCCAACACTGTTTTTAAATTGTTTATTTCTTCATCCTTTTTTACTAAATATAAAAATATACAATGTGACAAGACATACTATTTATTTGTCATATTCAACGTATAACCAAACACAAACTCATACTTGAAAAAAATACGCAATGCATAGTTAATACAATTTAAATCGATGCAAGTTGCAACTTAATCACATTTAAAAATGAAGCACACTATACATATATTGCATGCTTCATCTCATCAATCAAGTCAGTTTGGATCAACCGTGAGATTATAATCTTCTTTAATCTGACATTACTGGTTTATCAAATACTTTGTGAAAATGGCACACTTCTTCAATATGTATGATATGTTGGAGTGAATGACATGCAATAGTTGTTAAGTACAATGATTTATAACTTATCTTTTTAAGTCTACTGATTAGTTTTACATTGTGATATTACACCAAAAAGTTACACAAAGAAAACATATAAATAGATATTTATGACTATATAGAAAATCAAATAATGAAGGTTCAGATAAGAATGCAGGTCATTTGACGAGAAGAGAACATGGTCTGTTCGATTTTATAACAGCCATCTATTTTTTTCAAAAGTAATTACAAAGTTTATGTCATGAGTCTATGCTTTTCATTTAAATTTAGAATTTTGAACTATAACCAAATCCACGACTAAACAGTATTAAATGGCCTATATGTATTCTTAGGTTTATTGGATAGTGAAGCCCTACCTAGTTCTCCAGTCATCTTCTCGATGTTCTGCTGTTGAATCTTTAATGTAGATGATAACTCCTCATTGACTATGGCCTTGTTGAGAGGCCTTGTCTGGTCCTGTAGTGTCATCCGGGCTTACAGGAGTGATAAATATAAGTAAGATCAACGAGTTTTATAGCTGTTGTAAAATAAAACACAATGTAAAAGTCGGTTCGCAGATAAATTGCACACATCAAAACTAAATTCACTAGAAATTTTAAGTCATAGAAATAGCAGTTAATCTTTACAATTAAGCATACCTAGTCCTCCTGACAATCTATCAATATCCCACTGTAGACCGTCCATGGCGGATGTTATCTCCTTGTTAGTCCTATTTAGGGAACTTGTCTGGTTCTGTAGTGTCTGCTTCTCCGTCTGTAGTTGTGATACTTCTTTAAAATTCTTCTCATTAGTCCTGTTGAGAGAGCTTGTCTGGTCCTGTGGTGTCTGGCTCTCCGTATGTAGGTGTGATACTTCTCTCACATACTCCTCTTTCCCCTTCTGACCTTTGTCAAAATGGCCCTGCTTCTCTTCTGTATAAAGATGAAATGTCAGTGTGTGTAATATACTTATCGTCACAACTGCCATGTTTATTCGCTTTATGTTTTTACAGTCACTCTGCTTCTCCTCTTTAAACAAATGTAATCTTCAATGAAGGTAATATATTAATCGCTTCATCTGTCATGTTTATTCGTTCTATTTCTAAATATCACTAAAAGCACCTATTTAAAAATGTTGCTCTTAGGTGCTGGATAACGCATTGCCAGACAGGTTTTTACTTTTGCAACATAAAATGAACGCATCAAAACTGAAAAAAACAATTATTGTTCTGTTGTTATGTAAATTGGTAAGTCAATTTACAGGATTTTTCCTACCATGTTCCACTGTCAACCTATCGATGTCTCGCTGTAGATCCTCCACGTTGGATGATAACTCTTCATTAGTACTGGTTAGGGAGCTTGTCTTGTCTTCTAGTGTTTGTCTCTCTGTCTGTAGTTGTGATACTTGTTTCACAAACTCCTCTTTTTCCTCTTGAATTGTGTCTAAATCACACTGATTCTTCTCTTTTAACACATGAAATCATCAATAAATGTTTGTAATAAATATCACGCTTCAAATGGTTTTCATGCTTTCAGTTATACATTGAAGAAACATTTATAGACAAATATACTTTTATAACCACTATCAACAAAGCCGGCAATATCCTCTGAGCGAATCCGGGCTTATAAGAGCGATAAATAAAAGTTATATAAACGTGTTTCATAGCTGTTGTAAAATAAACAGTGTAAAAGTCGGTTCGCAGATAAATTGCACACATCAAAACTAAAATCCCCAGAAATTATTAATCATACAAATAGCAGTTAATATTTACAAATAATCATACCTAGTTCTCCTGTCAATCTATCGATGTCCCGCTGTAAACCCTCCATGGCGGATGTCATCTCATCATTAGTCCTATTCAGGGAACTTGTCTGGTCCTGAAATGTCTGTTTCTCTGTCTGTAGTTGTGATATGTCTGTAATATACCTCTCGTTTTCCTTTTGAACTTTGTCTAGTTCCATTTGTTTTTCTTCTGTTGTAAGGGCAAATATTCAATACATTTGATCGTTTCAATTTAAAGTGTATCAACAGTAAACATGATGATCGATATTAGTATGTTTATTCTCAATTTCCTAAAGTTCCTCGTTTTTCAGTCTACTGGAAATCATTTAAAAACTTCAAAAGAGCACACGCCAAAACATACATATACAGATATTAATAACTAATGAAAATCATTAAATTACACCACAGATATATCATGAAGTAGTAAATTTATTATAATTAACTTATAAAAGAGTATATGTAATTTTCTCTATCAAAATATTTAAAATCGAAACAAGTTTCTTTTTCAATCAAACCGTACAGGTTCAGACAAAAATGCTGATTATTTGACGCGAACAGAATAACGTCTGTTCAATTCTAAAACATCAATCTTATCCTCCAAAACATAATATTAACAAACGTTATGTGATAAGTGGATGATATTCATTAAATTAAAATAATAAACTAAAACCAAATACACGACTAAACAGTATTAAATGGCCTATATGTATGCTTAGCCTTATTATTGATAACACATTCCAACCTAGTTCTCCAGTCATCTTCTTAATGTTCTGCTGTTGAATCTTTAATTCAGATGATAACTCCTCATTATTCCTGTTGAGAGAGCTTGTCCGGTCCTCTAGTGTCTGTCTCTCCGTCTGTAGTTGTGATACTTCTCTTACATACTTCTCTTTCTCCTTTTGACCTTTGTCAAAATGGCCCTGCTTCTCTTCTGTATAAAGATGAAATTTCAGTGTGTGTAATATACTTATCGTCACAACTGCCATGTTTATTCGCTTTATGTTTTTACATCGCTAGTAACACCTATTTAAACATTTTGTTTTCTGATGAACTATAACACATTGTCAGATACATTTTTGCATTTAGTACCAACAAAACTGTTACGCCGAAACAACGAGCGCATCAAATTTGAATATAATAAAATCTATTTTTTGTTATGTAAATTGTGAAGTCAATCTACAGAATAATTCATACCGAGTTCCACTGTCAACCTATCGATGTTTCGCTGTAGACCCTCCACGGTGGGTGAACATTCTTCATTAGTACTGGTAAGAGAGTTTGTCTGGTCTTCTAGAGCTTGTCTCTCTGTCTGTAGTTGTGATAGTTGTTCCACATACTCCTCTTTTTCCTTTTGAACTGTGTCGAAATCACCTTGCTTCTCTTCTTTAACAAATGAAATGATTTATAAATTATTGTTATAAATGTCATGCTTCAAATGGTTTTCATGCTTTTAGTTATATATTGATATTCAAGGATTTATTGACAGTTATTTACTTCTAAAATAAGCATCAACAAACCGGCACGCACCCTCTGCGCGCAACCATCCGGTCCAAATTCTAGCAGTCTTTATAAGTTAAAAAAATGTTTCATAATTGATTATTGTAAAACAAATACAGTTTATTAGTCTGTGCGCACATAAATTACAAACTAAAAAGAAAACCTATAAATTATATGTTTTTACGGTATAATGAGTCATATTTTGCAGAAACTATAAATTCATGAATATAAGCAGCACCTGTAGGTATGAAATAAAGCAAGACAAAATATGTGTGAGGAATTGCCTATCTAAGATGAATAATATGATGATATTTATGGTGATGATAAAAAATAATGATGATATTTTAAAACAATTACTATTATCATACAATTTTTGAATTTTTCCGTACCTTCGGTGTTCTCTGTATGACTTTTTAAATGCATCTTCAGCTGATTCTCCAATGATCTAATTTTCTCGTTTTTTTCCTCTATACTGTTTTTTAAAATTGAAATTTTGGTTTGCAGGTCTTCTTTTTTTTCCTGGTCTTGTAGCTGTAGAGGATGGGGCATACTTTCTCTTTTTGCTAGCATTTGTTCTATTTCAATGGGTGCATCGAACGATTCGTCCAGATCCGATTTTTTTGATTTGTGACGAGTCTTTGAATTGCCAATGTCCGTCACTTTTGCTTCCTTACAAAGTCGTTTTGAAGGATAGTTATTCCTTGAATATAAGTCCTTACTTGATATATCAAAAACTTTTGATTGACATGGTTTACACATCCTGTACCAAACGTTGTTTTTAACCTCATTCAAAATGTCCTCAGGTGTTGGAATTTTCTTTATGCTTTGGACGTTCGCCTCAAGATGTCGTATGTATTTAGTCATGTTCTTTGTTATGTCCTAAAAGGAAAGCTAAATTATTGAAATAACTAACTTACTTCAATGTTTGATAGATCCTATACCGATCGATCCAAAACATAGGATTTTAGTCAAGATAAATTATCCAGATATGTTTCGACAATATAACGTCAACAAAATGTAATCAAACGATGAATAAGTTCCTTAAATTCCATTCAAATTGAATCCGCAGTTTGACAATAAAACTTTTTCAAACGTCAATGGAATGAGAATAATGAATACACCTATCCCTGTTAAGACCAACAAGGGATATATATACGTAATAGTTGCTTTAGAGTTCCATTGTTCTCATAAAAATGCTTTGGGGTGTAGTAGATATTGGTCAGGTAATTTTACAGTTCTCCTTTTCATTAGGTACTCTATAAAACTAAGTACAGATACTCTTATTTCTCATTCATCATTTTGCAAATGATTTGTTGACACAATAGTTTTCATACACAAATGTATAAGAGACCTTTCAAATCAAAATAAAATATACATAGTTATGGGATGAGTTATAATAAAAACTGTTATTGATAGCGTGATGTTTGTATGAACGATAATATTCTATTGAAATATATAAATTTAAAAAATAACGTCAACGCTAAATTGAACGTAAGTAAAAATTTAAAGTATGCCTTACAACCTGTTTGAATCGATGAGTAAATTAGATATGACATTGTTTTCTTTTTTGAAAAACGATAAATCTACATACTTAATACATAAGTGATCTATTTTCGTGACTTATTTTTTTATCATGAATCGCTATATATCGCTTTTTATTTCTTAAATACTGTCATTTAAACAGATATCAATCCGTTCACTGGAAATGATGTATACTTTTTGTATCTTAGCCTGAAAACGTGATGTCATTGAACTTGATCACAGTGACTTTTATTAGCTGAAATTATAAAAAAGGGAACAAGTATATACTTATAACCAAATAGTTTTTTATAATGCTGAAAACAACATTTTTGGTATTACTGTGGTTGTTCAAATGATAGCAATGTCTCACTCATGTTTCAATCACAATATCAATTATCAAATTACACACAATATAGAAAACTCACCGTTAACGAGTCGCCTTTGTCTGTCACCGGTAAAGTTGTAGCCATCGTTACGATTCGTCGCTATTAAACGTCTTTGTGTCTAAAATAAAACTGAGTAACTCTTCCTTTAAGTTGTGACTGTAAAAAGAAATTCAGGATCTAATCTTGTGTGTGTTTCCTTTACATAGCATAAGAACATATAGTACAACGATATGTATTACTTAAATTTTAACGTGCTGCAATCTGTCAGAAATACTGCGTTAAAAGCTGAAGTCATAAAAGTTCATAACTATTATAGGTTGAATGGTTTGAAAAGATTGAAAATTCAAACGACTCATATTTATGTCAAGTATAAGCGCGAAGCTTTTTCCTGAACTTAATTATCCCAGCAGGCGCAGGGTAGAAGCCATCGGTTTACGTTATTGTTGGACATAAGTGAATTCACGAGATATTAAGAGAACCGAATCACTTTATGAAGTAGCATTAGCAAATAATGATCGTGATAGCAGAAGGATGGTGCCAAAATTCGACAAGAAAATTATCTTTTTAAGGGGCCCGTTAGGATATGCACGACATCATGTAAATCATCGAATAACTTGCGGCACGTCGGAAAATAAAAAAAAAATAAAAATTTGTTTTATATCTTTTACAAGTTTCACACCCTGAGTATATCACTTTTGCTATGTAAGAAGAAGGAAAAAAACTAGTTTTATCCTGCTGATAAGAAAAAAGAGCGAAAATCAGCGGCACTGTACCTATGATTGTTAGTTTGAAAAGTATTTATTTCTGGTAATGTACAATACATTATATTTTCAATACATAGTCAGCAACGATTAGTTAACAAGTACAATGCATTTATAAAATGTCCGATATGTTAGATACTCATTAAATCATATTGAAAGTAAGTGCTAATGCACATTCATAAATGAATTTCGTAGAATGGCAGAAATATATTTAGGACATGTAGACAATGTAACAGTTATCGATGACCTGACGCCTAGGAGTGATGTACGTCTATGCATTAACAAAGTTATGTATAATTTGAGGCACGCATTTGTGCAACTTGTTCATAATAGGATTTCCACACCTATTACTCTATTACACAAATTATGATAAATACATACTGATTATCATATATTTTCAGTTAAACAGCTTGCTATGCATTCTATAATTCTGTACATATGCAAAGATATTAATATTAGCTGCTTCTGGTAAATGTATATCACTATACAATACCAAATTAGTTGTGGTGTTGTGGGTTAGTGATAATAAGGAAATTATTATACTTCGGACACATGCGTAAATAATGGGTAATATCCTCTATTTTTCCGCATGTACATAGTGGACTAACATTACTAGTTTTCTTTTAAATATGTGGTCATTTGGTTTGCTACATAATTGCCTTAGTCTGCTATGGTATATTCGAGCAATTCTTTATCCAGAATAGTAGTAAGAAGGAGGGTACGGTCGTGCATCTTTTTCAGGGTATTTCTTGAAGTGTGGTAAAGGTGTTTTTTTCTAATATTAAATCGTATATTATTCCAAGATGATAGAGTGGTAAGTAGAAAGGATGACATATTGTAACTAGTTTTACAACGGAGAGATGATAAATGTTTGGTTGTCTAGTACTTTGCCTATGGGTATCTGCTGTCTGGTGTTTGGAGTTTGATAAGGTTGGACAGATATTCACGAGTTATATTATTTACCATTTCAGTTTGTGTACTTCATTTTACTTCAATGGATCGTTTGTTTATACTGGACACTTAAGAAACCCCAGTTACAATTCTGAATGTTTCTGTATTACTTTGTTCTATTTGTTTCTTTAAATCAACGGAAATATAGGACTGGTCGTACAATACATAGTTTGAAGCGAGAGTCGATCAACAGTAAATTTTATTTTTGATAGCTGGGAAGTTCTATATCGGTATTCATGTTGTTTTCAGATAACCAAGTTTCGGTGAAAACAAAATGCTACGATGACTAAGTTCGCTACGAGTGGACATAACTTTGGTAGAGTGTTTTGTAAATTTAAGTGAGCGAATGATAGCTCGTACAAATCAGTAAATGTGACGTTAGATTGGACAGTATTGGTAGTATTAAAGGATTCAATGAATAGACTGAAGGTGGAAGAACCCAGATGTTTTTCGATATCGCCAGCCTGATAGAGTAGAAGTAGAATAACTGAGAAACATAATAATAACATTCCAGTTAGGATTGAAAGAGGCATACAAACGCATGAACAAGTTACATTTGGGACATCCGTGAATTTATATATAGATCATTCGCCTTTAGGTAACATTGCGTAATTTCATAGAATTATTCAATAACCTGATGACTGATAATTACTTCGCAAGTTGTGTATTTTCGGTCATAATTGACAATCTATTGGCCTATTGGCCTAGTACAAATATTATACTATAATATACAGGAATTATGATATATTACGAATCCAATAACTATAAAACGATGAGCTAAGATTTCAGTTCGTTCTTATATTAAGTCAAAGTAAACCCTCATAGAGAACTAACACTTGCTTAACATTTTTAAAATACAGTAATCACACGGTGGTGTGAGTTTCGGAGGATCATTCGAGACGCAATTTGATGGAGGAAAAGAAAGCATACGCTTATAACATTTATTCTTTTATGGAAAATCATTATATAATGTCGGCGTTGCAAGGTTATAAAACCTTAATTTCATGTGATAAGAACTTGATATAAGTAACTGTATATGGGCCAACTTGTACAGATGTTAACTTTTATAATCAACTTTCTCATCAACTTGAATTATGTAAGAACACATCTATCATTATAGGTGGGGACTGGAACGCGCCACAAAACTCTGTTAAAGATACAAACAATTATTTAAGTAGAGACTATGTAATATATCACGATAAAATCATAGATATTAAGGATAGTTTCGATATCATAAATATTTGGCGAGAGCAAAATCCAGATATACACCTATATTCAGATTTGGCTACACATATTATTAAGAGTGGGATAGGTATTATCTACAGATCTGACCATTGTCAAATATCAAAAGTAATTAGATTCACCAAACAAGTAAGGGGTAATAAGGGAACAAGGAAATTTAATAATAGCTTATTGAGAGATAAAGAATATGCAAAGTTAATAAAAGGATATCTATATGCATATGCAGAAAATCCTGAAGTAGCCGACAGGGAATTATTAACATTTAATATAAGTGACTCTTTATTATGGGAGACGATAAAATTTACAATAAGGGGAAAAGATTATTGCTTATTCTGCAAAGAAAATAGGAAAGGGATCAAGAAGGAAAAGAATCAAAATCCAGAATAGAAATACTACAAAAAGCAGAGAGAGAATAGATAATTAGACCTAATTGGGAATTTAAAATGAATTGGAATTATTCAGGGAAATGAAAACAAATGGTATTATCTTAAGAACAAAATCAAGGAGGAAAGTAGAAAGGGGTAAAAAGTTCTAAATAATTTTTGTGATCAGGAGAAAACACATTTTCAGGAAAAATTCCATCTTCGCTTGCCAACTGTTCGCTTTGGAGCAGTCGGTAAATTGTTTGTAAACGCTTTGTGTTTACGCAAATTACCTTCGTGCTCTATTGGATTTATTATCTCATAAACTAAACTAAATAAAAGGTTAATCCTAAAATAAATCCACTCGCCGTTGTTTATCATTTTAAAATACATTTGTTTTAATATTTATTGGTCATTTCTGCAGGGGACACCTGGGAAAAATTGACTAAAGTTTGTATAAATTGTCCTGTATTTAATCCCCATATAAAGGTCAGATATTACTCTATTCTGTCGTATGTAAAACGCTGAATTACCCTTATGTACATCCTTTCCTTGTTTGATATTTTGTTGCTTATATTTTAAGACAGAGATCGGAAACGTTTACGGAAGACACTTGACGGCGGCGATTGAAAGACGATGACAGACGGATCCGGACACGAAATGTCATTTAAGCCTTCGGCGATAAAAAAGACAATGACAGGTTGAGGAGATATAAAAATAACCAAGAAACTGTAACATAATAAAAGCTGTTTCCTGCCAAATTTAGGTATTGCAAGTATTAAAAAAAATATACACATTTTTGTGATTTAAATAAGCTTTATTTTGAAGAACATATCCACAACCTTCTTTAACAATGTGTAATACTTTTAACATTCCAGGTGAACAACTTCTCAATATAACACAATATCACAGCAGTTCCATGTTTTGAAGAGGAGAAAGAATTGTATATATACTGTATTATACCAATGTTGTAGCAAGCATAATCGTATGCCACAACTTTCTTGCTTATCAAAAATCGTTCTTAAAAAAACTTAAGTGATTAAAAGTGATGCAGAAAAAAACATTTCTTTACTCGTGCCCTGATCGGGCCTGAAACTCACAACCTACAGCACCAAAATGCAGATATAGCAATACATTTTAATGCACAGATACAGATTATACAGATATCCTTACATATCAGACACAGTATAATTTTGAGAGGTTATAACTACCTGTCGTAATAATAATAATAATATGTAACAATGTACAATTCGTGTCCATGTGTATAGCTATACATTGAGATTCGCAAACTCGTATCATCAATAGACGATTTGTCACTG
Organism: Mizuhopecten yessoensis; assembly: GCF_002113885.1. Classification (NCBI taxonomy): domain Eukaryota; kingdom Metazoa; phylum Mollusca; class Bivalvia; order Pectinida; family Pectinidae; genus Mizuhopecten; species Mizuhopecten yessoensis. The sequence goes on from NW_018408897.1 coordinate 416,236, forward strand.
TTGCCATGTCGAGAGTCAGGCTGTTGACAACTGTATCATCGAAACTCTGTTTTCGAGTTCGTGCAGTGGTATGGGCTGCGGCAACTTCGCGAGCCAAGGGTGTTCAATACGATACTCTCCTATTCAATAGGAGAGTATCGTATTGAACACCCTTGGCTCGCAAAGTTGGGGCTGCGGATATTTCACGACTTATTAGAGGTCCGGACAGGGCACGATCCATAAAATTGTCTTCCTTCGTGTCTCATTTTCTATATGAATATATATCACTTGATACGACTTAGAATAAAGGCTTTTTGTGCTCGTCTCCACGTATGTATTTCAGAACAACAACACAATAATCGTCTAATCGTATATAGCATCTGTGTAACATTTCTATCTGTTTGACAAAAATACATTACACGGCGATGATCAGGTTAGAGTACATGTGAATTGTATTACATTATCAGAATAAAATAACTTTATTTCAAACTTTAAAGCTAGACATTTAACACCTCTTAGAATCATCTGGCTGTTGTTTTATTAACATGCATTCTGTATTTGGTCGAAGGCGAGAAAATGTGTAAAATTATTTTGTTAACACATATCCTTGTGTTTGCCCCCAGTCCAAGCATGAATGGTATTCTTAACAACAATATTTAACAGTTTAAATCAAAATAAACAAGCACTCCTAAAAAAACACTTTTAAAAGAAACTGTACGTAAAGGGCACAAGAGCCAAGATATAAATGAACCAGCTTATAAAACACATCATTGTGTATTGTCAGTCTAATTAATAAACGCTTAAATTCAAACTTGGGTTAAATATGTATAACAATTTAGGGACAACATGAGAGGTAGACAAAAGCTTTTCCTAGGAGCGACTAGAAATGACAAGAAAACGGAGTAAAAAATAACAGTGCTACAAACATTGGTAAGGAATAAATATTGTTTGATGCTTTAGATAATAACAGCAATAAAACATTATATTATAAAATTCAAAAATCTGCTATAAATAGCGAATACTGCTAACGATACAAACCACAGTACATCGTATATGTTTCCTCAGTTGTATAACATGTATTATAAATGACTGAGGCTGTTTTCAGTCGGTTTCCGATGTTTTCCCGTTGAATAATATAACTATTGAATGGGCACCGTCAATGGGCGGGTGTAAACGAGTAAAATCTAATTTCTACTTAATTTTTTATTTTTTTTAAAATAAAAATAAATAGGTTTTTTCTTTATCTATAATCAAAAGGAAACAAAATGTTTAAATGACATAAACTACTTTGCGCCAACATTCAACTAATACTCTACTGTGCATACACTGTAGGGGAAGCTATTAACACATCCTGTGAGATCGGAGAAAATCTGGAGATCATCAGATACCCAAAATCAGTCTACCCTTTAGAAATATCGCGACTCTTTCGTCCGAATGTTGGAATAATGCTTGTATAATACCGTACGTAACCACTACAAAATAACACCTGCACACTAACGTTTGATTTTATACTGGCCTACTATATTATCTTACTGACGGTCATACTGTCGTAGTTCCTTGTCCAACTTATCTTTGCTATGCAATTCTAACATCAATGAATATCAAAACCAGTTGATATGAATTACTGAAACACATAGTTAATACATTATACTGTCATATACTTCCTCATAATCGAAGTGATCTTTTCAGCAGCATTATTGTTGAGGTCACATTCGTACAGCCCGCTGTCACTGCTGAACGCCATATCAATGATCCCGCCTAGCTTCCGTAACTCACTTCCGGTAACGCGGAGACTTGTGGGAGTAAGAGACGATAGATTATCCTTGTTGGTATGGTGAAGTACCAGAACAAACACATTCGTTCTGTCAGCTGGGAAATATCAGACATTATACTTAATTAAACTTTATTGTATAACAGATATGAAACAGTTTCTATTGACATTCTTATTGGACCGAATGTGTAAATGAAAGGGTTATGTTGTAGGAGGGACAAGAGTACCAGATGAAAACTGGAGTCGGAGAGGTGACCCCATAACTGTTCAGTTATTTCAGGTAGTCATGCTTTAAAAAGTACATAAAAATGGAAAGAAAAAGAAACATGGACTTATCTTTATTAGTAACATAGGAAACGGTGTCCATGATCCGGTCCTAGTAAATTATTGGATTGATCGAGAGAGTCGTGTTCTATTTATGATGTATGGTATTTATTTTTACTACTCTGACTGTAAATACGTACCCTGGATTCCCTCGATAGCGTCCTGTATGTTGGTGCCAATCCTTGACATGTTAAGACATAGCACCAGCAGTGGTGCGCCAGAGATATCTGACGTTGTCTTACAGGGTCGTATGGTCAGATCGATGTTGTCTCTGCCGAGTTGTCCTCCCACGCTTCTAATCAACTCCTTGGTGATTATGTCCACCATAGTTTTACCCATTCCACTGCGCTCTTTCCATAGTCCCATAACTGTATCAGGGAAAGAATTAATGATATCAAATTTATTAAGTTTATTTCCGTTAGCCTAATGAGAAAGGAAAAATGTGTAGATATCTATTATTCAGTATTTATTATATAGCATTTATTATCGATATAGGTGTATTCGTATGTATTTATTGTATTTTGTGATGTTATGTTTCTGAAAATGCCATTATTTTTAAATGTTTTGGTATTAAATGAAACATACCTATTTGTTTCCTCTTTGCTTTAAGCAGAACTTCGAGTTGTGATTTCCTGGAGTTTAGTTCATCAACTGTTCCCCCTTTAAAATACAATCATTAGTGTATACAACAGTACAACATGTTTATCAAATAAGAATATCTATCGGAATATATAACGTCTGTAAGTACACTGCATGGATGTATTTGCCGGATGATTATCTAAAAATGATGAAAAGAAGGATAACATGAATGAAGCTTCTGACGTTAAGATTTACTTAAAGCGTTTATGTTATTAGACCAAATGAAAACAAGGAAAGTGATATTTTATAAAAATAAATCGAAGGTAAACAAATTGAGAAACAGGGTGCCATATTTTCAAAGCATGGGCAAGCTTTAACAATTACCTAGCTTTTCCTTCAAAGAACGCTTTTCGTCTTGTAGGCTTCCAATCAATTCAATTTGCTCCAATTTCAGGTTTTCATTGTCTCTCCTTGATTTTTGTAGTTCTTCATCTCTGGAATCTGAAATAGCCGAATGTGTATCCCAAAGGGCCAATTTAAGTACAGTGAACAATTTGTACATCAAATTGAATAACAAGAGGCACAAAGGTTCTGTATCGCTCACCTGGATATCTATGCAATCATGGCAAAATATTCTCCAAATGAGATCCAAGGGACTATGCCAGACCCCAATGCCCATTCCTGTAGTATGTCTGTATTAGATTTTTCATGCAAAGTAATTTAATGTATGGTTATGGGTGGGGATCTCAACTGTTTCCAAGCTGTGACTCAGAAACTAGATCCCTAGGGTTGTGGCCAGACCTTAGGATCAATTCTAATATCATGACTGCATTCGTCTCTTTTTGTCCAGCATTCGTATTTATAGTCTTGGGGTGGGGACCTCAACCGTTTAAAAGTTATGACCCAGGGGTAGACCCTAGGCCATCCTGGAAGGGGTGGGGTGTTCAACCTAACAATTTGTACAATTTTGAATCTCCACTACCGAGGGATGCTTCCAGTCAAGTATGGTTGATATCCAACTCTTAGTGCCAGAGAAAAGTCGCTTAAATCAATATAGCCAAATTTCCCCCTTTTGGCCCCGCCTCTCAGGCCCCTGGGGTCTGGAATACTCTTATGGAGTGACTGATACCGCACAATGCTGGATACAGTCTTACCTGAGTGAACGACGACAGTGTGCTGCCATCGGATCTTCCATTTCACATGACAAAGTACTAGATTTCGGGGTTCCCCAAGGGTCGGTGTTAGGACCACGAAAATATTGTATGTACTCCAAACCGATTGGAGAGATTTGTCGTCGCAATAGCCTTCGCTATCATTGCTATGCCGATGACACACAGATTTACATGGTCATCAAACCACAGGACAGTTGGAATACAGACTCAGAACGACTGGAAGCTTGTCTGACAGATATCAGTATCTGGATGAACGCCAACATGCGTAAGCTTAATCAGAAAAGGACGTAACTAATCGTCTTTCCACAGAGTGTTAGCAAACAATGGCTCTTCAGCTCAAGGTTTGTGCCAGAACTATAAAGACTGTTCCAGCTGTTAAAAACCTAGGGGTATACTTTGATAGTTCACTGAACATGGAGAAACAAGTGAACGCTATTGCCAAATCCTGTTACTACCAGATCAGGAACATCGGCTGTATTCGGCAGTTTTTAACTGCAGATGCATGCAACATTTTGGTGCATTCACTTGTTACCTCTCGCTTGGATTATGGTAACGCCCTGCTCTGTGGTATATATCTGACACACTAACTAGTCGTCTGCAGAGGGTCCAGAACACTGCAGCACGGCTAGTTACTCGTACTCGAAAGAGAGAGCACATCACACCTGTGCTTTATTCATTGCACTGGTTACCTGTACGATACAGGTCGCAGTTGTGTGTCCCAAAATCTCGTACTGTGACCTACGGAAATAGATCCTTTGGGAGGGTTTCGGCTACGTTGTGGAATAGCTTACCATCTGCTATTAGAAAGTCAAATACCCTGGCCAAGTGTAAGAGGGACATCAAAACACACCTCTTCACGTCTGCATTTTAGAATCTATGCAAAGACGTCATGTTAATACCACCCTTTTATTCGTTCAATTATGTGCACATTGCTTGCTTAAATGTATAAAAGTGATTGTAAGCCTTTGTTTTTTGTTTTCACAATTATAACTATTACTATTATTCATATGTTGCAAAGCGCTTTAGAGTAATTTTACAAATTAGATAGGGCGCTATATAAATGTTGTATATTATTATTATTATTACCACTACGGTTAGTGATCATACATTAATATAGCATAGCATTACAGCATATTATTTGAACACAAGTTAATGAGAATAAAGGATGGCCTCTGTGGTAATAAATAGTAGCATTGTTTGTGTCTAAATAGTATAACTTCATAAGAACGTCAATGCATCAACAGTGTAAATATATCACCTATTGTCTCCTTCAAAGAGTATTTTTCGTCTTGTAGCTTTCCATTCTGTTGTAATAAATCACCTCTTTCCAATTTCAGGTTTTCGTTTTCTTTCCTTAATGTTTGTAATTCTTTGTCACTAGAATCTACAATAAGAATAAATGCACTACTTTATTACAATTTTAATATCAATGAACATTTTGAACAACAGAGAAATGAAAATGAATCCCCCGTTAATCTCTACTACAAAATAGTTGATCATACATTACATGTAATAGAAAATATGCATGGTTAACAAACGATGGTAGTTTTATATGAGTTAATGTTGTATATTTTCTGTACCTTGTGATAGAGTGGTTCAATTAAAATGCTTGTATTTGTTATTGCAAAGAAAACCTTATAATTTGCAGAGACAATCTGTTTGGTTTACGAAAATGACCGTACTCAGTTCTTCCTTCAATCTTGCTAATTCCTTGTTTCCAGCAAATGATCCCGTTATATAACCTGAAGACGATGGTCGATATCTCCTAATGTCTTCCTCCTTCGTGTCTAGTTCTCTCTTTTGTTTTTTAATATTGCATTCCTTCCTATCCAGGTCCTCTTTAAGTCGTTTGTGCTCGTTTTTAAGCTCACGCAACTCGCTTTCAGTCTTGTCATATGACTGGAGCTTTTTCGACATAGCATCATTTCTACGTTTGCCATCGTCCCTTTCAGTTGTCATATCCTCTAATTGTTTTCTTACATTACGCACTTCAGCCTCTTTGTCTTTGATATCCTTCTTGTATTCATTTTCCTTTTCTCTCATTTCGTCGTGTATATTTAGTATCTTTTCAATATGCATGTTTTCCATTTCTACCATTTCCTGCTGGTAGTACTCCTCCAGCGTACAATACTCCTCGTTGCCTCGGTTCTCAGATTGAGAACGTTCCAGTTTCATGAAAACGTTGGTTATCTCGTTCACAACCTGTTGACATTCTGGAGACAATTTCATAAGTTTCTTCTTTTTGTGTGATGTCTCGTTTTTAGACTGCATTTCTATCCTTTTAGATTTGACAGCACCAAGGCACTTTTGGCATAAAATATTTCCGAGCATTCTGTGACCTTCATTTAATGCACGACTCACATTATCAAGTTTACCCATATTTGACGTAATAAAGTCCATGTGCTTTTTCACCTCGCTTCTTACATTCTGAAAAAATAAACGATAGACATACTAATATATTTCAAATTTAAATTGTTTACGATTGCAAAGAAATTAATAACTAAATGTTACTTTAACACATTAATTCAAGTGAAGCTTTCTGAAAACTTAATCTTTTGTTTAATAATTATTGACTGAGATGTGAGGTTTATGGCTGTCGCAATGTAGCAGGAATTTATCCTTCCAGGGTTTACATCAAATATTAGTTTAAGAAGACAGTTGTAAATCTGTAACGTCATTAAGGGTTTGATACACACTTTTCCCTTTTTGCTGTGTTCTATATGCTTCGAGACACTTAAGGTGACAGTACCAAAAAGGGATCACCAAATCATCATTTTCTTCCTCACTTAAAATATCAATGTCAGTATCGAAAACAGATCAAAACCTGAATTTTGAAATATTTTGCTCTTAAAATGATCATTGTTTTTTCAGTATTTCTATGTTCTGAATTTATTCGCGCAGTAAGAAAAATAAATATAGTCCTCGCACGTGTATAAAAAAAAAAAATTTGATTTGAAAAATGTTTTCAGATGCTATTTTATTTTATAATTTAGTCATCTGTAGACTAAAAATGATGCCTAACGTTGTATTATAAGGCTACATTATTGTAATACCCTTAAGTATTAAGACTAATCCGATTTGGGGTCTGCCTCCTTAGTTTTTTTTTTTTTCCCCGCTTATAATTATATTACAACTGATGAGTTCAAAATGGACAAAATGAAAATATGGTGCAATACAATTTTTACTTTATTCTGTTGTTTCCATCTAAAAAAATGTTTTTAAATTGGTACTTCATGTAAAATTCGTATTATCAGTTATTGTATTACGTAACAAGGAAGTTGACGCTGCTAGTGGACGTTCAGTGCCCGAGGTTGGCTGTAGCCTTGTTGCTGGAGTTTATTCTGGCAGGGTTACGTGGAATTCTAGTTTAAGTACAATTAGCTATTATAGCAAAAGTTGTGAACTCGTAATCTTATAAAGGTTGTTATATGCACCTCTCCGTTCTTGTCGTCCTCTACATATATTTTGGAACACATTTTGGTCAATATGTTCTCTCATTTCACCTTTAGTACTACAGATAAGTTATAAAGGCACACAATGGCCATGTTGCAACAAAACGTTTAAATCGTTTATTTTTTAGGTCGACAAAAAGTGTTCCAATAGACGTTTTTATGACTCTTTTATGATAAGATAATCTGATAATGTCACAATATAATTGGATAGAATTGTTAATCTAAAACAGTAGGATCTTACCTTCACTAAAGTGGGTGCATCAGTTTTGAGGTGATGCGACCAAGACAAATCCATGTTCATTCTTCAAATTTCACAAGTCTTGGATACTGTAAAAGAGAAGAAAAATTCGGTATCAAAATATTTTTGTATGATAATTACAGTGTTACAATTGACTATCGGTGAACAATATTGATGCACAAGAAATTAAATTAAAATTTCTCTCAGTCCCTTACATATTCCAAGGAACAACTGTAAATGTTTTCGTAATCATTCTCATCGTTGAACAATTTGTACCTTACAACTAATTTTTTAAATCCTTTTTTTCCAGAGCTGCGTCTTTCATTAAAATGTAAATAATTTTAACTGGGTTATTAATTGGAATTCACGGTCGATACGCAACGACAACATAAACTTTACAAGAGATCCCAGATCCCCCACCATCGTACCATCATCGTGAGTTCTAATTTGAGAAAGATTCCTAACAAACCTTCACTGTCAAATTCCGAGATGGCCATTTGGTTTATCCAATCATTTTCTAAAGTAAACATGCACCATGAGGGACCAGGTGGAACTAGCCTATCACATTTGAGAAAGATTCTTCCAGTGCATGTACTTCCTGAGAAATAGTGATAACAAACCTTCACTTTCAAATTACAAGATGGCCGCATATCGGTCATTTCTAGTATACAAAACCTATTTGGGAAGTTGCCTTCAATGTTTTCAAAGAAATACCGAAAACAAACCTTCATTGTCAAAATCTGAGATGGCCTGCTTTCAGCCATTTTGTTTATCTGATCAGTTTCAAAAGTATACATGCTCAATAAAAGACTAAGGGGAACCCACATATTAAATTTGAGAAAGTTCCCTCACGCACTTTCTTGGAAATTGCAATAACATACATTCACTGTCAAAATCCAAGATGGCTACCTGTTGGCCATTTTGTTAATCTGATCAGTTTAAAGATAAAATATGCTTGACTAAAGCCAAAGGGAAACTGGCATATCAAATTTGAGAAAGAACCTTCCAGTTCTTTTCGAGAAATTAAGATAACAAACTTTCACTGTCAAAATTGAAGATGGCCTTATGTTTACTTTGTTTATCCGATCAATCTCAAAAGTTAATCTTGCATGAAAAAATTGGAAATATCCCTCCAATACTTTCTGAGAAATAGCGATAACAAAACTCTGATGATTGTGGGCTAAAAATAGAACCCAAACAACAGTGTGATATAACGTGGTTGTAAGTATTATCAGAGAGAGAAAAAAAAGAGTAAATTAATGGAATATGAATATGAAATATGAAAAGACTACTTGACATTATAAAGAAAGAAGGAACTTTTGCTTCAGAAAGACGGCATACAAGGTTCGCTCCAACTGATTGTGTTGCCTTCATTGACGATCGCTAACGTCATGAGTCAAACATTGCCTTATATTTTCCGAAAAGACGTTCATTATGACTTTCCAGTAAATGCTAGTGACCATCAGCCAAAACCTGAACCAAGACCAAGGGCGCTACCACCTACCGCCTTCCTAGGTGACCATCAGCCCAGACCTGAACCAAGACCAAGGGCGCTTCCACCTACCGCCTTCCTACGTGACCATCAGCGCAGACCTGAACCAAGATCAAGGGCGCTACCACCTACCTCCGACCGCCTACCACCTTCTACCTACCGCCTTCCTACGCCTGCCAAGTCATTTTGTGGGACAATGCATTTGCATTTTGTGAAACATTTGGGGATAATCCCCAGGTCACATTACTGAATCTCCACCGATCTCAGGATGGGCTGAAGAATACAACCAGGAGGTCGCCGAAAGCTTCCCTTGAGTAGTATTTAATTGGGGTGACATAGTTAACTGTTTTGTAATAAGTAACTGCTAGCTAATTTTATAGCAGTCATTGCAGTGTTAGACATCTCATTACCCATTTATCACAAGATTAACTTGTCTATTAATTTTTTAAGTTGTGATTTTAAAATGAAATTTATATCAATTGTATTTCAATTCTCGTTTGCACCCATTTGTTTTTCATGTCACTTTCACTCACTGTTTTCATTTATATTGTACTCTTGAGTATTTTGGAGAAAATAAAGATATGGTGATGATGAACTCACACATAAACATTTTTTTCTGCATCGCACTGGAACAGTTATTCACTTGTTTTGCCTCAATTTAAGATTACCGAAGATACATGAACGCTTTTCTGTAAGTTTGATTACAGTAGAATGGCATGGTTAAATACCAAAATAATCGGTTATTCTATGTGACGTTTCGATGACTAGTACAGTATGTACTCTGTCACCTTCCTCAGACAAATGACCATTGAAGCGTTTGCACACAAAGGTGTAAAATGTGTACGAGTTGTCCACATATCAATGTCGAATCGGCTAAGCGTATGTACAATTAGTTGTTATATATGTACCGAAATGACTCGACTCAGCTACGCTTTGCTTAATACTTGTGTGTGTAAATATGTGATGATCTTGACAAATTGTTTTTTTATGTTTACATGATCTAGGTCAACATTGTCATAGTGTTAATTTTGTAAAATACACTACTTTAAACTTTAACCAATTTTGTTTCGTTTTAGGCTGTGATAACCTTTTAAAAGTACTAATGATTATTCCTGTTCATTCTCAATAAATAGTCAACCGACCGACATGGAAAACAACTGTGTATAAAGGATTTAACAGGGTGTTATTACCTGTGTTTTTCAGGTGGTATTACCCACTTTGTAAAGTTGTTTGCCGCGAAATGTTTTTCTTTACAAATATATTCTGTGTTGTTCCACTTTTATTTGTTGGACTATTATGTAGTTATTGAAACTTTCAAAACCAATTATTAAAGGTTTACCTCCAGTCTAGTTTTAGTTTCATAATATACCTAAAGATCAATTAATAATAAATTATTTTGCCGGTAATCAATGAATAAATTTATACTTTACATATATTTTCTTTTTATGTGAATTGTAAGGAATCAATTTTGACACAAATCGAACACATGCCAAGTCTGCTGTAGTATCTGGTAGGGTCCATAGTTTATGCGGATATGTTTGACTATGAACGAGTCTGAACCGTCATACTGGCGGCCGTTTTTCCTTCCTTCACGCCACAGTCTAGTTTCTACACTTCTGATTGCGTGATTGATACACAACTGCGAAAATGTATAATCCTGATGTTATGGATGTATATCACCACAATGGCATGCGACAGCTAAGGCTTTAGTCAAAGCAAAAGTATAAAACTTTGATAGGTCAGAGCGACTTAAATCTTTCTTTATCTACATGTAATATATGAACAGTTTCATATATATCATAAAGATCAACAGCAAGGACTATGCCAGTGGCATGAATATTTTATTTGTACTGATATTGCTGGGATTGTGTCCCCTTATCTGTTACCTTCCTTTCAGTCATCGACGGGAAGAACCAATGTGATATTATTCAACAATAAATCATAATCATTCACAGATTTATGAACTTATACTTTTATTTACCTCTTGAGCGCACTTGTATTATAAAACTATGTTATTACTTATAAATCAGCATCAACCACGCACCCTTCGATTGGTGAATGTACACCCCAGATGGAGCCTCACGCAGAGAGCCGGATATAACGTTACTGATAAAAGGTTTTAGTGTGATTGATGTAGCATATATAACATACAAAATCACAAAGACATCACGGGTTGTTCATGTTTAATAGGACGAGTCGGGCCTAGGGCACAATCCCCACGTGTGTCACACGCTCAGGTGCCCAAGTCCCGCATCGCCTACCGTCAACCCATGTTCGATGGGTACAAAACATGTTAATGTAGCGACCCGACCGGTTGGGTTGAGACCCATCTCTATAACACATGCATCTATTGCCTGGGGAGATTGTAGTCATAGCAGACACGTTACCTCCCACGTTGCGCAAATCATAGATGTCGCCACATATATATGCAGTGTCTAACCCATGATGAGCGAAAGGTATATGGTAACTTGCAACAGAGAATTTGGATTTCTGTGTTTGTTTTGCTACCTCTGTAGTGTCTTTGTCGATCCCCTGTGGGACCTTTATTCAATCAGTCTTCGACCTTTAATTATTATTAAAATTATAACTATTGTAAAATAGATGGTTGACGACAGCTCTGAAAATGATAACTATAACATATGTTCCCTGCACTGACCCAGACTAGCAAACATTTAAGAAAATGCCCATCTAATACATTATAAAGTATAGCATGATTATTAGAATAATAAGTTGTGCAGAAGGAATATTTTGTGCATAAGAAGTAAGATCAGTTATTTAAAGACATATACATTAATGAAAACAAGGGTCACTATCTACATTTATAGGTTGTTATCTTCCTATATGAAAGCATAGACCTTAATCAAAACAAGGGTTACTATCTACATTTATAGGTTGTTATCCTCCTATATGAAAACATATAACTTAATGTAAACAAGGGTAACTATCTACATTTATAGGTTGTTATCTTCCTATTTGAAAGCAAAAACCTTAATATAAACAAGGGTTACCATTTACATTTATAGGTGGTTATCTTCCTATATGAAAGCATATACCTTAATGTAAACAAGGGTTACTATCTATATTTATAGGTTGTTATCTTCCTATTTGAAAGCAAAAACCTTAATGTAAACAAGGGTTACCATTTACATTTATAGGTGGTTATCTTCCTATATGAAAACATATAACTTAATGTAAACAAGGGTAACTATTTACATTTATAGGTTGTTATCGTCCTATATGAAAGCATATACCTTAATGTAAACAAGGGTTACTATCTAAATTTATAGGTGATTATCTTCCTATATGAAAGCATATACATTAATGTAAACAAGGGTAACTATCTACATTGATAGGTTGTTATCTTCCTATATGAAAACATATACCTTAATGTAAACAAGGGTTACTATCTACATTTATAGGTTGTTATCTTCCTATATGAAAGCATATACCTTAATGTAAACTAGGGTAACTATCTGCATTTACAGGTTGTAATCTTTCTATATGAAAGCATATACCTTAATGTAGACTAGGTTTACTCTCTACATTTATAGGTAGTTATCTTCCTATATGAAAACATATAACTTAATGTAAACAAGGGTAACTATCTACATTTATAGATGGTTTTCTTCCTATATGAAAACATATAACTTAATGTAAATAAGGGTAACTATCTACATTTATAGGTTGTTATCTTCCTATATGAAAGCATATACCTTAATGTAAACAAGGGTAATTATCTACATTTATAGGTTGTTATCTTCCTATATGAAAGCATATACCTTAATGTAAACAAGGGTTACTATCTACATTTATAGGTGATTATCTTCTTATATAAAGCCATATACCTTAATGTAAACAAGGGTAACTATCTACATTTATAGGTGGTTATCTTCCTATATGAAAGCATATACCTTAATGTAAACAAGGGTTACTATCTACATTTATAGGTGATTATCTTCTTATATAAAGCCATATACCTTAATGTAAACAAGGGTAACTATCTACATTTATAGATGGTTATCTTCCTATATAAAGGCATATACCTTAATGAAAACAAGGGTTACTATCTACATTTATAGGTGGTTATCTTCCTATATGAAAACATATACCTTAATGTAAACAAGGGTAACTATCTACATTTATAGGTGGTTATCTTCCTATATGAAAACATATACCTTAATGTAAACAAGGGTTACTATCTACATTTATAGGTTGTTATCTTCCTATATGAAAGCATATAACTTAATTTAAACAAGGGTTACTATCTACATTTATATGTTGATATCTTCCTATATGAAAGCAAATACATTAATGTAAACAATGGTTACTATCTACATGTATAGGTGATTATCTTCCTATATGAAAACATATAACTTAATGTAAACAAGGGTAACTATCTACATTTATAGATGGTTTTCTTCCTATATGAAAACATATAACTTAATGTAAATAAGGGTAACTATCTACATTTATAGGTTGTGATCTTCCTATATGAAAGCAGATATTCCTTAATGTAAACAAGGGTAACTATCTACATTTTTAGGTGGTTATCTTCCTATATGAAAACATATACCATAATGTAAACAAGGGTAACTATCTACATTTTTAGGTGGTTATCTTCCTATATGAAAACATATAACTTAATGTAATCAAGGGTTACTATCTACATTTATAGATGGTTATCTTCCTATATGAAAGCATATACATTAATGTAAACAATGGTGACTATCTACATTTATAGATGGTTATCTTCCTATATGAAAGCATATACATTAATGTAAACAATGGTGACTATCTACATTTATAGATGGTTATCTTCCTATATGAAAGCATATACATTAATGTAAACAATGGTGACTATCTACATTTATAGATGGTTATCTTCCTATATGAAAGCATATACCTTAATGTAAACATGGGTAACTATCTACATTTTTAGGTGGTTATCTTCCTATATGAAAACATATACCATAATGTAAACAAGGGTAACTATCTACATTTTTAGGTGGTTATCTTCCTATATGAAAACATATACCATAATGTAAACAAGGGTAACTATCTACATTTTTAGGTGGTTATCTTCCTATATGAAAACATATACCATAATGTAAACAAGGGTAACTATCTACATTTTTAGGTGGTTATCTTCCTATATGAAAACATATAACTTAATGAAAACAAGGGTAACTATCTACATTTATAGGTGGTTATCTTCCTATATGAAAACATATACCATAATGTAAACAAGGGTAACTATCTACATTTATAGGTGGTTATCTTCCTATGTGAAAACATATAACTTAATGTAAACAAGGGTAACTATCTACATTTTTAGGTGGTTATCTTCCTATATGAAAACATATAACTTAATGAAAACAAGGGTAACTATCTACATTTATAGATGGTTATCTTCCTATATGAAAGCATATACATTAATGTAAACAATGGTTACTAATATACATTAATGAAAACAAGGGTCACTATCTACATTTATAGGTTGTTATCTTCCTATATGAAAACATAAAACTTAATGAAAACAAGGGTAACTATCTACATTTATAGATGGTTTTCTTCCTATATGAAAACATATAACTTAATGAAAACAAGGGTAACTATCTACATTTATAGATGGTTATCTTCCTATATGAAAGCATATACCTTAATGTAAACATGGGTAACTATCTACATTTTTAGGTGGTTATCTTCCTATATGAAAACATATAACTTAATGAAAACAAGGGTAACTATCTACATTTATAGGTGGTTATCTTACTATATGAAAGCATATACCTTAATGTAAACAAGGGTAATTATCTACATTTATAGGTTGTTATCTTCCTATATGAAAGCATATACCTTAATGTAAACATGGGTAACTATCTACATTTTTAGGTGGTTATCTTCCTATATGAAAACATATACCTTAATGTAAACAAGGGTAACCATCTACATTTAGAGGTTTTTATCTTCCTATAGGAAAACATATAACTTAATGAAAACAAGGGTAACTATCTACATTTATAGGTTGTTATCTTCCTATATGAAAGCAGATAACTTAATTTAAACAAGGGTTACTATCTACATTTATATGTTGATATCTTCCTATATGAAAGCAAATACATTAATGTAAACAATGGTTACTAATATACATTAATGAAAACAAGGGTCACTATCTACATTTATAGGTTGTTATCTTCCCCTATATGAAAGCATATACCTTAATGTAAACATGGGTAACTATCTACATTTTTAGGTGGTTATCTTCCTATATGAAAACATATACCATAATGTAAACAAGGGTAACTATCTACATTTATAGGTTGTTATCTTCCCCTATATGAAAGCATATACCTTAATGTAAACATGGGTAACTATCTACATTTTTAGGTGGTTATCTTCCTATATGAAAACATATAACTTAATGTAATCAAGGGTTACTATCTACATTTATAGATGGTTATCTTCCTATATGAAAGCATATACCTTAATGTAAACATGGGTAACTATCTACATTTTTAGGTGGTTATCTTCCTATATGAAAACATATAACTTAATGTAATCAAGGGTTACTATCTACATTTATAGATGGTTATCTTCCTATATGAAAGCATATACCTTAATGTAAACATGGGTAACTATCTACATTTTTAGGTGGTTATCTTCCTATATGAAAACATATACCTTAATGTAAACAAGGGTAACTATCTACATTTATAGGTGGTTATCTTCCTATATGAAAGCATATATCTTAATGTAAACAAGGGTTACTATCTACATTTAAAGGCCTGTATTGTTACGCCTATACATTTTGTTTGTTTAAATTGTATGCTATGAAGTCTTCCTGTATATTTTTCCAGTTCGGTTTTGTATAAATATATTGAGGCCGTGTCATGTTTCTTTTTTCTTTCTTTTTTCTCTCTTAAGGATGTACTCTTCTGAGGTTTCAATCACGTTCAAGTCTCGTTTTAATCTGGTGTAATGGGCTTTTGTAATATTTAACAACTTATGATCAAGTTTATTAGCAAACACGCATTTGAAAAATATGTCAAAAAACTAGATGCCTGTTGTTTGTAGATTTTTTTTTACAAGAATTTAAAAAAAAATTACCAATTCGGCGGCCATTTTGAAAATGTGTATTATTGTGTAAATCTTGTGCTTCAAAAAAGGCCAAAATTTCACCTTTTTTGGCACTAGATTGATCACTTAAATTGTCATTGTGTCGCCATTTTTAGTTGTAGCAGGTTCATTTTTGCTGTACAACTTTATAATGTTCAATATGATAAAAATAATATGCAACAAACTGGAAAATTATACATTATTGATATTTATTTTACATATTTAGTGTTACTGAAGAACTTTTGATTTTTGACCCCGAAAAAAGTAAAAAAATAACACAAATGATAATGGGACAAAAAAAGAAGCACACTGACCCCCCATTTTTGTAGATGTTTTAGAAAGAGAAACACGTTTTCATTTAATTCATTTAATATTAAAAAAAGTTAAGTACCAGAACTTTTTATATCAAGCGTTTAATCTGTAAAAAAATGGTAAAAAATGAGGTTTTTTTCATTAAAAATTAGGGGGTAGGGGTAACTAAAGTCGACTTTTTGAGTTAAA
Source organism: Mizuhopecten yessoensis (assembly GCF_002113885.1). NCBI lineage: Eukaryota > Metazoa > Mollusca > Bivalvia > Pectinida > Pectinidae > Mizuhopecten > Mizuhopecten yessoensis. The sequence goes on from NW_018408897.1 coordinate 432,860, forward strand.
ACAAAAAGGTTAAGAAATTTTACTTGCATAATTTAAAAGAAAATAATATTTTCAACAATTCTACAAACATTTATACATATCTGATAACCCACTTGGAAGAAATTGTATGAATTTGTTCTGCAAGTGGTCAAAACCCAAAAAATCACCTAAAATCATATGTTGTGGTAAATTGGTATCTTTGACCGATCATAGCACAAAAACGAGCACACGGACATATGTTTTTTTTTTGTATTTTCTACTATGCCATTTACTCCTTTTTCCAAAAATCCATATAAGAAAAAAAGTTTAATACAGGAAATTTTTGATTTCTCAGAGGTGTACATCCTTAAGACCTGACCAAACAATCACACAGTTTATCTATTCTGTTTCTCTATTAAAAAATAGCTGTGTAAAGATAGATAAGAAATTACCTTTATGAATGGAATGGTAAATCTTCTTTCGTTTCCACTATCGTAGAATGGTATTTTGGATTCTGCAAAGACGCGTAGAAGTCGGATATTCGTCGTTGATTTCTTTTGCAGAGTTGTTGATGTTTGAAGTTTAATCAAATAAGATTTACGGATACAATTTGTGAATATATGTAAAGTTATTGATTGTAAATATTGAACCGTAAATTGATACCATAACTCATTATCTATATTGTAATCAGCGTTGGTATAAGTTTACTGTACATCAACAGCTATTTATTAATCCATAAAATCTAAAAATAATTTTAAAGTTAAGTTATAACTTTAGAACCGTATTGGTAGACAAAGACCAATAGGCGAAAGCAACGTTTTATCGTTGTTAAACAAAAGAGGCTGAGGGAGAAACAAAACATGCATGTGATGCACGTAACAATACGGTGATCGTGGGTTTTCAGTACACTAACACGTGATATGAGATATTCAAATAATCAGAATGTGCCCGACATACTTGATAGTCAGTTTGTAGACTAGGGGATGATAATAAACCTGGAACATTCTATAAATAGTGTTTTTTTCTAACTTAGAATCTGCTGTAATGAAGATGTAAGTACTTCTATAAGGCATGCACGTCTCGGTGTATATAATAGTACCGACTGGAACGGGATGAATATCTATTTATCCTTTAAATGAAAGGAAAACGAATAGAAAGTCCAAACATGAAAGTTACAATAAAGGAAACTGATGACATATACATATGCTATCTCTACATATATCTACCATTTCCCACACAGTCACATATTTAAATCTGGTCACGCTTGTATGAAACTCGAAAAGTGGAGCATTTTCTTAAATTTGAGATTTTCTTCTTACATTGACATATGTTCTAGATGTTTCATACAACTGGGGCCAGTTATTATATAAAATGTACCCACCTTCTTGAAAAACGCCCTGTCAGATTTGAAATATGGACAACACTGACGGAAAACCCTAGTTTCGGTTTCAGTTCCGAGAGACGTATGCTGGCCTTCAGTCTTATCTGGTTCTATAAATAGGTTTCACGAGACCTCCGCTGTAATCATGTTAACTTGTGTGGTATTATCAATATCTACGCATGGCTATACTTTGTATACCTACATTCCGACCATCTACGTGTAAGAAGATTGATGGAGGCGTTGTTATGACGGGTTTTTCGTTCTAGGTACTTTCCCTTTCGCTTTTTTATTCAACTTGTTATTCATTCATATATTAAATCTGAGATATAACTTTCATGTTTTATTTTTAATTAAAATTTGCAAAATGACAAAAAGCAGGTGTCGTTTATCAGCCCTCTCCTATTATGTTTACATCTACATAAAAACAAAAACGATCATGTAATTAAGTGGAACATTAATTCATTACATCTTTACACAAGCGGTCAGTGTAGTTGCTCAAACATTGACTAATTTGACAATTGTTTTCGACGTACTTACAATAAAATGTGATGAGTACTACATCATTGTACGTAGCATAGACAAGATATGATACATTATTGACCTTTGTTAAAATGTATGGAAACATACATTATAATTCAATACAGATATCTACAGAATAAGTCATTATTGTTGTTTATAATGACACGTTCATGTACCAGGTAGGCTACATATGTTACCTGATAAATGTCCTTGAGAAAAGAGGATAACACGACGAAGTAGCGGGTCCGAGGCTAATCTTTACACTGTAGTATATCAGATCCTAGTTAATTTATATACGGTAACACATCAGGCCCCAGGTAAATTTATACTAGGTTCTAGTAATATATCTGGTCCTAGATTAATTTATACGAGGTGATATATCAGGTCCTAGGCTAATTTATACGAGGTGATATATCAGGTCTAAGGCTTATTTATGCTAGGTTATGTATCAGGTCCTAGGCTTATTGATACTAGGTGATAGATCAGGTCCCAGATTTATTTATACCAGGTAATATATCATGTCCTATGCTAATTATATACGGTAATATATCAGGTCCAAAGTAAATTTATACTAGGCAATATATTAGGTCCTAGGCTAATTTATACTAGTTACTAGTAATATATCAGTCCTATCGACTAAAAGTGCGAGTGCTATACACTTTACATGAAACACATTGTCTGGATGGCTTTTAATCTTGAAAACTGTACAAATGCTCAGTTTTGACTTGAAGAGAAATTCATGAAGTGCTTCCTTACGTCGAATGTAATTAAAAGGAATAAGGATTGATGAGGGATAACATTTTGTAATGGTTTTTCTTGATATTAAATTAACAGAACTATATGGATTGAACAGAATTTTAAGGTAAAATCCTTACTGCTTTTAAAACTTATCTTAAGAATAGTAGCAATATTCATTTTACTATTTAATCTAAGCTATTTCGTCTCTTTCTCCGCTGTTGTTTCGATTTGAAGCAATCATTCATCTGTCACATGCATACACTATTTTCTGTTTGGTGACAGTGTCCCATGCATTCGTATATATACGTTCGTATCGTTGTTATGTCAGCTGTTCATCTTTAAAAAATAGATAAGAATGCAATTATTTCCACAACCATACAGTGATCCTGTGTATAGGAGATAATATTCGCTCACTTTCAGTTTCAATTAAACATAAACGTTAATTGATCTGAAAACAATCAAAGGTAGAGCTTTCTTAACCTATAAAGTATTTTACATTTGATTATTCTTGTGCTGTCTGTACCTACCAGATATTCCCCCTTTAGATCTAGTATGAATTAATGTAATAAAGATCACAACCGCAACCGAGAATATTCGGACCGGACATAAATATGAAAAGTTCCCGATTCTAGCAAATATCTTTATTTGAATTACAAAATGATTTTATACTGATATTTAAAGCATATTTTAATACTCAATTAATCCACATTGAATCAATCAGTGTAATCTAATTACGAATACCTAATTGATCACAACGACACCTTTACATACGGCTATAATTACTTTACCAAGTGCCGTACTCAACTATAGCAGCTAACCTTACTTAAGTTTTTAAACAAAACACCCGTGTAACGAATGCTGACGGGGAAAGGTTTTCCGATGAGACAATAAATTGTTTCTGTTTGTAATTTCGGTATCAGGATTCCGTTTGTCGTGTCGGTTACAGATACCACATAATCGTACATCCGAGTAGATAGTGTTCTATATGATGATCGATGTAAAGTGATTGTTTTCTAGAGATCCAAAATAAACAAAAATAAGTTCAACAAAGAATATTTATTCAAATAAACAAAGAAGAAAAACGATATCAGTTTATGGACGGAAGGTGTGCAAGACAAAGAGAGACAACACAACCCTATAGAAACCTACCGACGACCTACGAAACGGTTTATAGCAACAACACATGTGAACTAGTACATTTTCTAAATGATATCACGGAATCCCTTACATGAATAAATCAATTACTGCATCAATTGATTCAATCATAGCTTACAAGTTCGAAAATATGTCCTGTTTCTGTCCGATGAATCAATGATAGTTTGCCATTTCGGAAATATTTTCATTTTCGGTTAATATTGCAAAAGCTGGCTTCCATCAAATTGTTGCCAAAATTATCAATGGTAAGTTCAATTTCATTATTAAGTCCATATCATTATTGTCATGCAGGACATTTAGTAAAAATTCATTTAACCCAAGAAATACAAATCTTCATTATAAGCTTACTTTTCTTTAATAACCATCAATTACTAAGAAAACAACAAAAAATATAAAATGATTAAATTACAAAATTTCAAAAATAAAGAAATTTCTGAGATTTGTTTTACTGCAAAGGAAAAAATTATACTGCGGCTAAAACATTTTACTGAAAAAATCCCACAATAACTCCGAGTATCACATTTATACATCATTTACCAGAGCTGTTGATGAACAGAGTAGTTCAGTTATTTGGAAACTAATCGAACATAGTTACGTTTGCAAGGATCCAGTGTTATATGGGAAGTTACCGTTGATATTGTTTCTTTGACCCATATATTTTTTCATATAAATATAATGTATTTTCAGTGTTTAAATCTAAATAAACTCGATTCAACTCAAGTTATTTCAAAGTGCATCGGATATACTTTGTGTTATTTCTTGGTATCTCGACCCTGCTGTTTGCAGACGATACATCATTATATGTCATCGTAGACGAAAAACCCACAACTAGCAGCAGATTATCTTAACCAAGACCTTAATAGAATTACAACTGGGCTAGTACATGGGACACTTAATGTAACCCCTCTAAAACCAAATCACTATTATTTTCTAGAAAAAAAGATCCTATCCATCCTCTTATTAATGTTTCTAATACTTGTGTAGATAATGCCCATGATCACAAACATCTTGGAATAACTTTTTCTAAAGATGGCACTTGGTCTACCCATGTCCAATTAATATATGAAAAGACTAGTAAAAGAATAAACATGCTGAGGTATCTGAAATATAAGATTGATAGAAAATCACTATGCAAAATGAATAAAACATTTATCCGTCCAATGCTTGAATATGCAGATATTGTCTGTGACAACTGCTCTGACAATCATAAAAAAATATTAGAATCCGTACAACTAGAAGCTGCAATGATCATCACAGGCATACGGAAAGGTACATCAGACCAAACTCTATATAAAGAACTAGGCTGGGAATCTCTGTCTGATCGACGGATGAACCATAAGCTAATTCAGATGTATAAAATAACTAACACATACCTCCATGACATAATTGATCCTCTTGTTCATAACCCAGAAAAATTATAAGTATACTTTAAGAAATGTAAGAATGTTTAACCCACCACTATGTCGAATCTTATGCTAAAAGCTTCTTCCCAGTAATGTGCAAATGTTCAATGGACTTGAAAATGATATAGTCCATTCCCCTACTCTAAATAAATTTAAGGCTAAGGTATATAATATGTTTTAATAATGATATCTCTGATGTATTTAAAAATTGTATAAGCAGAAAGGGAAACATAATCTTATGTCAAATGAGAAATGAGGCGAGTAACCTGAACTATGATCTGTTCAAAGATCACTTGAAAGAGTCTCCATCTTGTGTGTGTGGTGATGATTATGAAACTGCTATCTATTATCTATTACAATGTCCAATGTATAATGATGAGAGACAGACTCTAATAAATGAGATTTTGAAGTGTGTCCGGTTAATCTTGATACTAAAATACTTCTTAATGGAAGCACTATATTAAACAATACTGAAAATAAATCTATATTTGATAGTGTTCTTAAATACATAAACAAAAACAAAAAAGACTTTTTTAATTAATCAAAACAATCTATAAATTTTGTTATATACAGTCATAATTGATAAAATACTATCCTTAACCATTATGTGATTCAACTGATTGTTACATTGATGTTCATACTATACACCTAAAGGATTAAGCTTTGGATGCTGTTTCTACTGATGGGTGCAATAAAGTAAAACAAAATTGTGCTAAGTTTGAATGCTTAAGTGTTCTGTGGTTGAATCTGGATTCTTCTCGAGTAGATGATATGTGAATGGTAGACGCCGTTCGAGACTTGTTGTCTGAAACTCGATGGGATGAAAGATTTACACATAGAACACTGGCAATAAATCTTCTAGCTGAATTGCCTCATTATATTTTTTATATTTTGTTGTTGTTGTATTCCTTACCTTTTTATCACTCCTGCCAATAATATATATTGATACTACATTGTACATGGTTCTATACGTTTAACTACTTCGTGTATCAGCAGCAGAGTATGAACAGGGGCATTAATGACGTCTTGCATAAAAATTAAAATTGTAGCAATTTCTTTGTTTAATATATCATTAGGGCATTGCTTGCCTATTACTAATTAATGCTGATTGACTCTTTAATAAGAGCGTTGTATAGCTCAAAATATCAGTTAAATATTTATATGTAATTGAAACATACATGGATTTATCTCCCTTATACCATCTGCTATATGTAGACTGGGGATTTATGCTACTTATAATATATAATTTGCATCAACATTTTCTCACTAACAGTTTCATCTTTGTCTTTGTCATGTCAACCTAAGGAGAGAAATTATATAGGCCTAACCTGCTCTTCAATCCTATTGTTTACTCAAAAAATATGATGCAATGAAATATATTACCTAAGTATCGTGTCTGATCGAAATTAAAGTCAGAACTAGTCAATATTGCTTGAGAAGATTGACTATTTTGTCGACAGCAGTTTTGTTGAGTTCACATTCGTAAAGTCCGTCGTCGCTGCTGAAAGCCATATCCAGGAGACCGCCCAACCTCTGTAACTCACTTCCGGTTAAACTGTTGCCGGTAGGGGTCAGTAGCGACAAATTCTCCTGATCAATCTGATGTAGTGCGAGGATGTACGTATCTCTATCATCTACAAAAACAAGTTTCTCTCAAATAATATATATAATATGTTTGATTGTCTATAGTTTATTACTTAGGTCTGTCTGGTAATTACTAATGGGGTTCGCAACAAGAGCGTTATTGCTGTGTTTACGGCAAATCGAATGCAAAATGATATTTTGTTTTCCTTTTGTAACCAGCTTGCTTTGTGATGAAACACATATTGCAAACGTTATAACCAATGTGTTTGATTAAATAAGTATATGATTATTGATTTATATGTATCCGTACATAAATTATTTATTGCTACTAGAACATCTATAATTTCGTATACACCAAGTGTTTGTATTACTTGTACATTATATATTACAATAACTCGTACACTTGTGATGACCTTTGATACTTCCCAAGGCCACCTGGACGTAGGTATTCAAACATAAAACAAAAGAAGGTCCATCGTCGACAGTGGCTTCATTTGTCTGTGTACTATTCAACACAATGGAAAACTTAATGTTTTCTGAATCGAACCGGCCTTCAAGCATTCCCTTCAGTTCCTTGAAAACCATATCCACCATAGCTCTGCCCACTCCACTACGATATCCACGTCTTAACCTCATCACTGTACTCATAATAAAATTGTCGTATTCTTTATTAAACATTGTATCATGTAATATGATTAGATTCAATTAAAAACCTTCTTCGTTGAACACCACGTTTCTCGATATGAACACTTCTTAATTACATATGTTCAGTTCTTATGGTTATACACTCGTTAAAACAATTGACATTATTTTATGGGAATATGTTAGTTAAGCAGTAATAGCAAAAAGCAAAAAAATGAAAGGTAATAGTTCACCTAATGATCTTCCTTCCCGCGGTTGGATGTCCTCCAGAACTTTTTTTATTTTATGAGTTTTCTGTTCTTTTATACCTTTGATAAAAACACAACGATAAATCAATCTGTTATTTATTTCTCTTTAGACGGTGTTGAGAAAAAAACATATGTTAATGATCTGAAACAAAAAAGTGTACCATTCAACGCCTACAACAAATAAAACTGTTCTGCTTTATGTGGGTGCTGATATTATGACTATTGTGTCGGCTATCAGAAATATAACAAAAAAGCTGTCCTACCGAGTTCATCTGTTAAACCATCATTATCCCGCTGTAAGTCTCTCAGGGCGGATGACGTGCCCGCATTGGCCCTGCGCAGTGAGTCATTCTGTTCCTGGAGTGTCCGTTTCTCCCTCTCTAGTTTTTCTATGTCCTTCATGTATTTCTCATTTGGGTCTCTGTCGTACCTGTCCGTTCCTCTTCGCATTTTGACAAGATCCGAGTTATATTCATCTTTTAAGAAAAAATAATATCAGTCACATAAATGCAATATAATACCATAGGAGATAATGGAAATGTTTCGTCAGTTCTCATGTTTTACTTGTGAATGTTCCAAGTGAGATAGAAGAAAACAAAACAAAGGGTCAACATACGAGGACAACGTTCCAACTCAAAGACTAAAGAAGCTATAAAATAACTGAATATATAGCATTATTAAAGAAAAACCTCTTGAATCCTCACAGAATTACATTCGGCAACTGCTGTTTTTCCAATTCTGGAAAACATGTAGGTCACAATCTAAAATATTACGAAATAGATTATTTATGGATTTTTCATTCCATTGACCTTAAGGGCCACTAATGAGTCTTAAATAGATAACAAATATTCATATGGTGCAAAGATATGTTTACTTTGTTTAATTTCTGTATCAACCAATTTGATTTTGTTTCAAATAGGTATTTCATTTCTTCCTACGTTTGTCTTTCTAGCGATTTTTTTTACATAATATGGTGTTTTACTCTGCTGGTAGATCATCAATTTTCAGGTTTGGCTGTAGCTTTGCCGCTGGAATTTATCCTGGCAGGGTTGACATAAAATAGTGATTAAATTAGAAATTATTTGTTGTGGCTCAAGCTTGAACATTTGTGATGTTATAAATGATTCTGTTTTGACCTTTTCCTTTCGCTCTATTAAAATCATCTATTTTAAAATCTTAAGTTATACGTATGAATCCCAAATGGACGAATTGGCAATATGATGTGGTCATGTTGGGGGCACACTTAACTTGGCAGTCTAGTGCACTTGAGTTAACAAAAGAAGTTAACGCCAGTAAACAAGCATGTACACTGGCGTTAACAAGCATGTACACTGGAGTAAACAAGCATGTACACTGGAGTTAACAAGCTTGTGCACTGTAGTTCACTAGCTTATGCATTGGAGTTCACATACTTGTGCACCACAGTTAACACTGTAGTGCACTGGAGTTCACAATTATGTGCCCTGAAGGTAATTACAGTGTACAAGATAATTTTCTTTATCGAAGTGTTTGTTTTTTTATCAGTTTATATACATTTTGAACGTCACCTCCCATCCACTAAAAAGGAAGAAAAAAATTCAAAAGTCTTATAAGGTATACATTCATACAATCTGTAAAATTTAAGAAGTGCCCTTAAATGCAAATTTGCTGAGTTTTGGGGTTTTTTTTAGGAGCGATAACCTTTTACATTATTATTACATGCATAAACATTCCGTTGATTAGTTCAAAGTAAAAATAATCTGTTTTCTACACATATTCATTACTGTTCGATTCCGGTTTAAACATTTTAATGGTATATATGAAATACATCATTTTAACAATATATGAGTTAGTTTAACTTGGTCTATATATTTTGATAAATCTTTATATGAATAAGTACATGATAGTGTATCAGAAGTCCTTTCTCTAGTTAATATACAGTTGTGGTACCGCACAACGCACCAAAAATAGCGTGCGCACACCGTGCATACATCGTTCACACACCGTTCGCACATCGTCCACACATGGTGCGCACAACTGTGCGATTTAGCAATCGTTCGCCCCGGTGTGCGCTTCTCTCCGCACAACTGTGCGATTTGGTATCATTTGTAGATCAAAATTACGGAATGACAAAAATACGGAAGGCTTGTATGCGATAATGTACACTGTGTATATATCTGTAATTTCTCATCACAATAATCAAGATTATACAATTTCACAATGCGTGTTACACAGTATTACAGCGACCGTTAGGCTGTCAAGAATGGGTTTGGCTCCAAGGTAACAGAACAGGTAAATAACAATTTTATGAGTGTCCGGAGTTTTACCTGACCAGTGCCTGACACACAGAGCTGATATGCGATACCGTTTGACCGTAATAAATAGTATTTGTTATTTGCATTCGTTTGCCTATAGCTCCCCTTCACCTGGATTTTCACAACCCCGGCCTTACCCGACGAGTTACGTAAGTGCCCCAGGCGGGGAGAAAACTACGGTCCAGGTACATGTAAAAAGTGGTTATGTTTACCTCTATACGGGATTGTGTTGTAATTTTACATGTGCCGATTTAGTTTGTTTAAAAACACAGAAAACACAATTTCTAAATATAAGAATGTATAGACAGAAAGATAAGTTTATAGATGTTGCTAGAATATAGAAACATACGTAAACATCAAGTTTATATGTTTAAACACGAAACCGTATAAATTGTTAAGGCATTCCTCAATTTACACCAAGCACAATTGTTATCGCACAACGTCCGTCCATCGTGCGCACAGATGTGCGCAAGCAATGATCGTCCAGCTTTTTATCGTGCACACACCGTTCACACACCGTTCACACACCGTGCACACATCGTGCGCACACCGCACATCGTGTAACGTTGTGCGATCCCACAACTGTACAAAATGGAATGCTCGTGTATGTAACTATCGCTAATAATAAAAGTACTATGTTTTTTCTCATTCATGATGAATACCTATGTACACCTACGTATGTTTCAGGAATGCAGTAAAGCCATTCTTAATCAATCAAAGATGAGGGCATTCATATTGCCTTTCCAACAAGTACAGTTAGAACTAGAGTACTGGAGAAATTGTGTCTGGCACGCCCAAAAGGTGTATGTATTGTACATGATAAAGGGGTATGATGTCATATGAAACTGAAACTGAGACCTAATGTCAACATAGCATCCATATTCATAACTTAATGCATGGAAGTTTGTCAGTTGGTATCTAAAGTGTGTTCATGTACAACATGGACCATGGAGATTGGAGGAGACAATCAGGATCCAGAAGAAATTTTCAGTCGAGGGGTATGGGTGTTAGCATCATGCAAGCTCTACATATATTTCTGTTTTTGTTTTTACCATCAATGGGAGGATGGGGGTTCCTGGCCCCAAAGCATTCCCCAGATCCACCAATGATATGTGTGTACACAAATTAGATGTTTTGAGAGCCCTTTTATGTAATACTAAGAAGAAGGATGATAACAATATTTAAAGCCAATATAATATGTCGTACTGTGATTTTGTTATCAATTTTGAATTGAATTATAAATGTGGTGAAATGTATTTTCTTCCTATAAAACTATGCAATTAATTCCTTTTGGGGTTTTTTGACACTGAGGTAGACGCGAAAAATAAATTTGCTACAATTAACTAGATATAATTGATATCATCAACATGTTTGTATATTATGGCGGATAATATAACTCTGGATAAGCAGATGTTGGGAAAAATGATCAACTCGGCCCTTATAAATTGCTTTTCTTGCGGCCAGAGTTTATTGCTTATTCCACCCTAATACATGGACACATGTTGATTATTTCCTAAATAAATAAATCATCAAAGTGAGAATTCAAATATCATTATTCAAGAAATTAGATACCTTTTTGCATTAGAATATGTAGTTCCAAACAGAATTATAATTTATATAGGAAGAGTAGAAGCAGTGTCCACACGTGCGGTTATTTCCTGACCAAGGGACAGCCACAGTATCTTACAAATAGGTGTGTACTGTATAATGATATACCTCTATACTTGTGAACAGAAAATGAGCTGGAATAATTGCCGTGAAATTATTTGCCTTCACGTAAAGGTCACCAAGATTAAAATTGTAAATTCTTCTGTAGGTATCTTACCTCGTTCTCTGATAAGTTTTTCGTTGTCACGTTGAAGATCTCTCATGACTAGCGCCATCTCCTCATTGGTCTTTTGTAGGGAGACGGTCTTGTCTTCAAGTGTCTTTCTCTGTGTGTGAAACTGTACAATTTCCCTTCTGTAATCATCGTTTTCCTTCTGTACTATAACAGCACCCTTTTCTATCTGTTTCAATTTCTGTAGGGTTTCTTCTAGCGTAGAGTCTTAAAATGGCCAACAAAACACGTGACTACTAATGTCCTTGTCTAAATCAAATTCTTATTTTTTAGTATGCAATATGTATTTATTCATCTTAATCTTTGATTACTTAAACAGCACATAATGAATTTGCCTAGTCTATAATAAGATCAAAGATTAGTGTTTTAATAATGGTTATTTATCGACATTATAATGTATCAGTCTCTTTCGTATACAATTTGAATGCTACGAAACGACACATTATCTAAAGAGAAATTATATACTTCGATCATTTGGAGCGTTAATTCCCCTTTATTAGTTGTTGAAAAGAAATTTGACTTGAATCAAGATTGCTTTAGCTATGCAAAACGACAAGAATCATAATATAACACGACGATAACATTATCTTGACAGAGAATATATTTGAAACCGAAATCCGTGTCGAGTAAAATGACCTTTAATTACTGTGTAATTTCATAACATTCAGTATTGATGTAAATAAGGTTGACAAGTAATGATAACTGTAAATAAAACTGACTATAATGTTTATAGCTACCGAGATCATTGACAACAACAACACATATTATGAAAGGACATATAATAGTTGTTACTTTATTTACAATGTCTCAGCAGTTCTCACTTTCACATTCACCTTTAAGATAATTTAAACAGATATTTTACTAATATATATATATATGTAGTGTCGCAAGTCTGCAACTTTCTTAGTTAGATGCTTCCATTCCCCTTCGGAACTAGTAAATGATGTGTTTTAATTTAAATAAACAATCATTATGAAATACGAGCCTTAATAGTTATTAAGGTCTACGCTAAATTAGCTATGTTTCACATTAGTTACTAAACTAAATTATATTCAGTATATCAAATTGCGTCGATTTCTATATTTTGGACCTGTTATTTGTATTTACCAGGTGGTTCTAACATACTTGAAACAGTCAAGTCATAATATGATAAATTCGATAAAACTTTTGACTTTTCTTTCAAATGTAAACTTTCTGTCTATCAACATGTAAATAAAGTTATTCCATCAAAAGTAAGTTTGCTTTAATTACTTGTATCAAACGCTCTTACCGACATCCCCTGACAAGCCCCCTATATCTTGATGAAGACCTCCCCCGGATGATACGTTGTCGTTATTTGACCTGTGTAATAACCCCATCTTCTGTCCAGTTTGCCTCTCTGTCGTATGTGTTCGGTCTCTCGTGTTAACATCGTGCTCGTGTTCGGGTCTAACCGCTTCTACATTCGCTGTGTCTGTTGTCAAATGAAATTTAACGTTCGTTATCATATGAACAACCTATTTCTTAATAAGCTTTTCTGAAAATAATTCATATCACAACATTGGAATCATATGGTATTTTTCCATTAGAGTCGCTTAAATATTTTATTTTTATAAATAAATTAACGTAAACATATATTTCGTGTTAGCTTACATACCTTTTCAAAACATTGGTAAAATTAAAACAATACAAAACTATCAAACAAGACGTATTCTGTATCCTTCGCTTTTATCATTCTGGTGATGTTACTTATTTATGGTGATTGATTGGTATTTAAATGATTGATACTTTTATTAGCGTATTGTTGCTAAGATAAATGACAGAACAGGCAACTAAGCACGAAAACATACACATATCGTTGTGAAAACTTTTTATATTTCCATCTGTTATATCTTCGTTTTCTCGTCTTGTTCTCTCCTCATTGAATGATTGACGTTGTTTCCGAAGGTCGTCCTCGCCCCTTTCCACATCTTTCCGCAGCTGTTCATTGCGACGTTCACTTGTTTCTAGGTTGGTTTGTAGCCTCTTATTTTCTGTTTGATATTTACGTAATTCGCGTTCAAACTTTTCATTTGACGTGAGCTGACTTGACATTGTTTTAAGTTTTTTGTTATTGTCATCCCTTTCAGTTATCAACTTCTTTACTTGTTTCTTTAAATCAAGTATTTCAGCTTGATTATTCTGTAAATCCTTTTTATACTTGTTTTCCAATTCCAACATCTGTTGAGCATGATATTCCTTCTGTGTGCAGTATTGTTCGTCGCCTTTATCCGTAGACTGAGAACGTTCGAGCTCAATGAAAACTTTTGTTATTTCATTCACAATCCGTTGACGTTCTGGTGCCAACGTTTTATATTTCTTCTTACTCTGTGACTGGTCCTCCTCTGAATGCAATTCTTTGTACTTAGATTCTACAGCTTTCGTGCAGGTTTCGCATAATATCTGTCCAAACGTTGCTTGTCCTTCATTTAATGCAGAATTCACGTTGTCAAGCTGGTGTAAATTGGTTGTCAATTCAGTTATATTTTTGTTTACTTCAAGTTGCAGGTTCTGAAAAATGTGATTGTTTCAACGGTCTTTTTTCTTTACACCTCCTTTTTTTTGAATGAATAAAATATTTTGTTAGACATTTGAAAACAAGCTATTCTTGCTTTTCTATTAAACAAATGGAAAGTTCTCTTTCAGGAAAATGTAAAGTACAACAATGTACCTCTTTATTCGCGCGGTGCAACTATCTATTATTGTATGTTTCATATAATGACCCATTACACTAGACATATAATAACTAGTGTCAGGGTACCTAACAACAATGAATGTGACTCCTTTTTCATTTAACATTACCTTCAATATAGTCCCGGCATCGGCTTTGTGATCTGCAGACCAAGATAAATCCATGTTCACACTCTAAAGACAGTCGACCCTTTTGTTTACTGAAAAAGTACCGGTAATGTTTATTATTTATATAAGTTAATGTGTATTCCAATAGTGTCTAAATTAAACATTGTTAACGAGGGAATTATACCTGTATAAAAAGAACTGTTTCAGTCTAGTGTATTGTCAAATAAACGAAAATAATGAATAAGGGCTGTTTGTTCCTGTAATATGTTTGAATATTATACGTAGATACCGATTCTGAAAGAAATTTCTCACAAGTGTTTACTCCAAACGCTTCACATAAAGATTGATTGTTTTTACTGTCTTTTTCCATATATATATATATATGAACGCATCATATAAAGTTCCATGTACATTGTATGTTCAGAGACAGGGGTGTGTTTATATGTGACGTTTCTATGTCTAGTACAGTATGTAAGCTGTCTCCTTCACCAGACAAATGACCAGTGAAGCGTATATCCAAAGATGTTAAATATGTACGAGTTGGCAATATAATAGGCGTATGTACACTTAGCTGTTATACATGTACGAAATATCGATTAAACCGATATATCGATTGTTGTCTCATACCTTTCCAACAAACTATGTGAAATTCTGAACTTTGACTGAAAATGCTCAATATATCACAGTTATTTAAGATGGTATGTTATTTACTTTTATAACAATTGGACATTAATACTTGGTATGATGAACATTAATACTTGGTATGATGAACATCAATACCCGGTATGATGAACATTAATACTTTGTAGGATGAACATTAATACTCGGTATTATAAACATTAATACTTGGTGTGATGAGCATTGATATACAGGAGTTATCAATTACATTTAAAGCACAAACTAATGTTTGTTATCAAAGAAATATATAACTTTATTTCTTTTACAATAATTATGAAAACATTATTATTTCAACTTATCACTCTTGTTGGCCCGGATTTTAGCGCGCATGGGTCTTAATGTAAGGGGGAACCCGGAGTACCTTTTAAGTCCGATAGGGGAATCGAACCCCGGCCGCCTTGGTGAAAGGTAGGTGCGCTATCCACTGCGCATCCCAACCACCCTTAATGCTCAGAGCAATACGACACATATATTTGTATGACTTCCAGGAATGCACTCCTTTATCGAGCAACTATAACTCGGGCTTTAATCGTAAAATATATCTATTCAACCTGTGTTTGCTATATAATATGAGAGTTCTGTTATATAAACACAGACGTACAGAAAATACCAGTTTGCTAGAATATTGTAATGCAGTATATTGATGCCATGTACTATTTTCATCTAAATTTTACATAATTTGTTGGAAATTTGCGGGGAACGCATATTTAATATTGATCAGGCTAGGAATCCGAAATAGACACCCGGGACATTCTCTTTATACCACACGAACTACGGAAGTGACGCATATGTTTATTTCCATAAATAATTGTACTTTCCCATATATTTTACAATTGTTCGCTTTCTATACAATATTCATCCATTAGTATCATCCTTCTGTTGCACAAACATAACTTGTTAATATAATGTTTAACTGTACATGCTTTAGTCTTACGACCACTCCGTATGGAAATTCCTTAACTTAAATTTGTCTACAAGAAAATATTGTCCTAAGTTATAGAAATCTTCTTTAACTGCAGTAAGTGCTTTAAAGAAAGAGACATTTGTGAACTGACACCTGATCAGCTTCAGTAGCAGTAGACATCTCATCACTCATTTATATAGTAGATAAACAGTATATCTTAAATTATATATATGGGGCGAGGAAGTCATTCTTACAGTGTAGACCATATGATGTTGTCAAATTTTTGGAGCGTTCCGCTCCTTTATCGAGACAAATAAAAAAAAATTACTTTACATAAAAACAATATCAGAAATATATTATGATATACATTGTAGCTCATATTTTGAAAACAATAGTTTTTATAGTGTGATCATGACTGACGTGTTGGGTTTCGCTGGTAAAACCCTACCATGTACGTGTCACGGTCATGCTCTAAATCCCATATCCCTCCTTACAATAACCTATCTATATAACGTTAACATTACCTAATGACAAGAATGGCCATGACCTATCAGAGGATATATGTCTCGTTTTTCTATAAGCACTCAAATCAAAAACACACAAACGTGCGCGTTCAAGCATGTTATCATACGACCGAACCTTCGTACGCCAGTACACAGTGTCAAAGGCAACAAAGAAGATATACCCTTATACAGGACTTTAAAAATACTTATTCAAAATGAACTCAAGGTCAGGCTGTCCTGTTATGGCAGATCCAATTAAATCAACGTATGATTACGTAGGCGTTTTTCCTGTAGCCAAGCAGTCAGCATGTCTATTAATGTAATAGAATGAACAAATATACTTTCTAAATATCTAAAATAACCAACAAGACTCAGTCTGTTTTAAATATAATCACTATGCATTTCGAGCTTTGCTTGGTTAATTAAAAGCAAGGATAACTATTTCCATGATTTGTTGTTGAATAAGGATATTCCGTCTGTTGTTTTCGTGTATAAATGGTTTTGAGACTTTTCGTAAACCCCTTTCTTTTATTTAGAGGTTAAACGCGCGACCATATGAGGTTACATTTTCAGACAATTTTCTGATCAGTTATGCTAAACAAACGATTTGAAATGGTTTGAAGACTCGTTTATATCTA
The DNA here is from genome assembly GCF_002113885.1 of Mizuhopecten yessoensis. Lineage (NCBI taxonomy): Eukaryota > Metazoa > Mollusca > Bivalvia > Pectinida > Pectinidae > Mizuhopecten > Mizuhopecten yessoensis. Next base: position 450,162 of record NW_018408897.1, read on the forward strand.
AAAGTAATCTGATTCTTATTCACTATCTGTGAATTAAGAGGTTTAACGCCTTCATACACCTCAATTAGTAATGGGTGATTTTTAAGCCAATGCTTGTTGGTTATATATAACAAAGATTACTTACATCTGTACTTGTGAAGCACATTCAGTTCGGCCTTGACAGCACTTCTTTTAAAGTTGTAAGATAAGAGATCACTAAGTTCATGCTATAGATCCTGCCACTGAGTAGCCATTTTTAAAGGGAGACTACTGTGTCACATTAACCTATCGCTGTATCTCCTGTTACATATGTGTCGAAAACGTATGAATATAGCATTAACTAATCAACGAGAATTATCAAAATGTATGTCAGGTGTTAAAGTTATATTTCCACGTTTACATTTCTGTATATCTAGACTTTCAGCGGATATTGATTTCTGATTAGCAGTACGATATGTAAAAGTGATCACGAACAAATAATATCATTTATGTAGATAAGTATATGACATAGCACAATTATGCTTGTTATTAATTTTCGTATGTTACAAACTGTCCCTTTTTAGTTCTCTTTTTTTTACTGCAGAAACTAAGCAAGATCATAAAGAAAGCATCAAGATTTGCTAGTCTGAACCTATGTTTTATTAAGGACATTAACTTCTATACAATTGTGCTTTTTAAGATATGTGATGTCACCATTGAATGAAAAATACGTACTGAAGGTACGGAGGGAATGGTGACGCCAAACATTGCTAACCGTTTCTCTGTACACGTAGATCCGACACAGTAAAAGTGTTAGTACAAAATATAAAAAGAAAGTCATAATAGAAATATTAAAATCTCAAAAACCGTACTCTGCATGCTTAATGTATTAACACTTATATGCCTTATATATCTATCGCACAGTTTAACATCCATTCATTGTTCTAATATTATATCGCTGCTTTAAAACAACGTGCTGACATCGGCTTTATGATCTTGAGACTATGATAAATCTTTCTTAACACTCTAGTGAGAGATGTTTCAGCTATTAACAAACAAAAATGTCCAAGATAACTTATTATTTGTTGTTTTTAATCCAAGTTTATACCATGGTGCTTTATTTTGTAGGATCATATCAGAGGATTATCCCGTAACTGCTGTTTCATTTTCCTTTGCTACATAAGAATCATATATGTATCAAAGGTCTTTCTTTTAATGCCTCAGCCAGAAGTCAAACCAGGGACCTCCGGCTTACAAGCCTTAGGCTCTACCAAATGTGCGAAAGAGAAATTCTATATAGCCGAGTCGGTAGGAGGCGGCTAGTATTTAACCGAGGTGACAACTATTAGTGTAAATGTTGATAAAACATGGTGCTCTAACGTCGTTGCTGACGAAGTGCAAGATCAATATTTAAGGAAAAATCCAGTGAAAAAAATGCTTTGATCAACTGTTAGGTCAATTTAGTAGATTTAATTATGAACAATAAATTCATTTTCCGTGATATGCGTATGTATACGATATTATATACCATTCACAAACAGTCCTTTGGGCGTTAGATTAAGAGACTCTTATTTCAACAAGATCGAAAAATATCACCTAATTCCAAAAATTGAAACGAAATATTAAATTCAACACATTATATTTACAAAGCCTATATCAATTCTCTCCATCGGTGGCCAATATGTTATGCTTAAATGTATCTTGGTAATGAAATAAATTAAATAAACTTGATAAATCAGTCACTATGAAATGAAAAATACCAACGAGTACATAACTCCATACCATACACCACAACAAACAAATACTCTGCATAGACAATGAACAGGTAGAATTAAGCACGATAGACATAATGCCATACTACCAAAGCTCATGACCTAAGGTCGAACTACACATATAATGTACATGCCATTGATACTTTAGACCGCATACTTTTTATATTACAACTGTATTTGAATTAAATACAGTTGTTATATTAAGAATAGTATTAGAGAGTTGTAGAAAAACCATCATACTCGCTCAAATTAGGACTCAATCATAGGAACGATTCTGTTATGTTTCACACAGATACAATTCATTTTTAATAGTCTGAAGTCTACACCTGTTAACGTGTTTACCGGTGCAAAACATGGGTGAACTCTAAAATTGAAAATAAATTACATGGACTCCACTGTGTTCGGGATTTTAAAAACAACGTTTTAGTGTGATGTGCAGACTGATATATAGCTCCTCTCGGTTACGTGTGCCTAAAGATGTTTAAGATGGTAGGACTCATTCTGGTTTCGTTTTATATTCCACGTATGCACGGGAAGCTTGACTGGGTCTATTAATATAAACCTTATATAACTATATGATTTGTTGTTAAAATCGAATCATTCCTTCTTTCGTTTCGTAGCCAAGGTTTTATGACGTGTCGGAATAAAAAATATAAGCTATTTCAAATTCATTTCTATTTGGAGTTATACTCCGATACACGATCGTCCAGTAGAGGGTGACTTCACGGGAGTGTTTGTTAGTTACATTTGACAAATGTTACTTGCTTGGCAGACCTTTTCAAGTTTGATTTAATTTGAGGTTGGGAGATTAGAAGAAACCACAGTAAGTTGATGCCATGGTCTCTGTCACCGTGTGGCTGCCATTTTTAAGTTGCTTTTTAGTTTGTTTGGTTAAGATATTGCTTACACAGATATTGCTGCATCTGTTTTGCTTTGTTCGTGTTTTACATTTTTACCCATTTGTTTGTTTGTTTGAATGATTGATTAACAGCCATGGTCATTTAACAACGTGCAAGTTAGTTATTGGTGGAGGAGTACCGAGAGAATCCATTGATCAGTGGTCAGTACCTGGCGACTGCCCTGCGTAGGTCTCGAACCCGCCACCCAGTGGTGGTGGGCTAGTTATCGTACACTGTCAAATCCTCAACCACTTAGCAACTGCGGTTCCTACCATTTCAAAGGGAAGACAATTACATAACATCTATATAGTGGTAAATGTCTCGTATTTCGAAAATGGGAGTATTAATATCTTATATGATAAATAAGTTATTATAAAATATCAGGCGAAAGTTATATATATCGAAAAAAATCTTTCTGTATTGTTTTCGTGATCGAGACGTTGATCGGAGTTTGATTTCTGGTAAGCAGTATGTTATATCAGTGTTTACTAATATACCTGATTTAATTGTTAATCTTAATAGTAACTCAACATGTTGTTCAAATTGGAAAACCTTTAGAACAACTTGAACCAGTTTATAAAGCGTATAAATAATAATAAGAAACTATAGATTAATATGACAGGTCTATTCGAAAATAAATATATCTTAATATTTAAGATCATATAACTTGGCGTTTTGATCCTAATGTCGAACTTAATAGAACTGTTATTTACACCAAATTTTGATTGCCACGCAATCGTTTTCAATCGATACTCTCGGGAACAATCCAATGGTAGTAATAGAAAACAGGTATACAAAGAACTCATCATAGATGGACGAGAAATATGGAAGACATTTTATTTGCCCGATGCATATTGTGTACGGGACATTTATATTTTTTCGCTTATATTATTTATTTCTACAAATGAAATGACCCCACACACACACACACACACACACACACACACACACACACACACACACTTAGGTGATTGCAATTAAAAGATTAAGTAACAGGTAACAGAAGCATTAAGCCAAAAATGTATCAAAAATAAGCATTTAAAAATAGTGTTAAATACTGTCTTGTTCCCCCTTTTGTTGAAACCTTTTCTAGTGTTAAAGGGGAAATTCTAGAAATGGTAGTTAATTGCATACGGGGACTTAATACAGTGTAGCAGTATTTTTGTTTGATCTACAATGTGATATCAATATCCATTCAGTTGCGTGCTTAAAAATATGTAATACTAAAAAAATATGACTCATCCTGTCCTGGGACTTGGTTAGGTCTTTCCGTCTTTCGTTTCCGTTTTATTCCATAATTATGGTCGTTAAATAGGGAGTGATATAAAACAATTGTTACCTACTTGACAAGAATATTCAATGTGGCATGTACAGCACTTCATTGTTTTGAAAAACAAAACAAAACAATATCCTATTAAGTTCATGGAAAGGTCCTGTCATCGTCTGGCCACATTAAAGGGGGACTACTCTGCAGTATCTCCTGTATGAGTGTTGGGTTAACATGTTCACCCGATGTTGTATGAACTATTAATGTATTTCAGATGGAAAGCGTTATATACCGAGGTTGATTGATCTGTTAATCGGGATGGAGAGCGGAGTTCTGATTAGCAGTTTAACATTACGAAAAGTCACTATGTACGAAGGCAGTCCAATGGGCATAAGTAAAGGAGACTCTTTAATATCAAAATCGATCAATTTAACATTGGGCTGGTACTCCACACGCATCAATCGGGGGCTCAGTAGTCCACACTTGTGTATTGATGTTAGTTATTCTGTAATGTTCTAAGCTTAAAAGTACACACATAAACAGAAAGTAAAATACTATTTTGATGACTCTTTTGTTAACATGTGTTTTGGTGGTAAAATAAATAAAAATCAATTGTTTGGGTTCAACAATGTTCGGGAATCTAGAAAAACATGTGTTGTGTTTCATATCCAATTTGATCATAAATCCGTTCAGTAACGAATGTATTAAAATGTTTATAATAAAAAATAAATGGGACTCATCCAATCTAGGTGCTTAGCTGGGTCTATTTATATCATTGGCTTGCATTTGGATATTCCTTCTTTCGTTTTCCTTTTAAAATCATCACAGCGATCGTTTAGTAAGGACTAAGTTTGAAGTCAATGTTTCTAGATGTACATAATTAATACTTCCTTGGCGGGCCTATTCAAGTCAGCGTGGATAGCATTTATTATGTTGATTGTGAAGTTAGAAGAAAAGAAGACTCGCCGTAAGTTATGGATAGGTCCTGCCACCGTGTGGTCTGGATGATGTACATGTATGTGTATCTTTTGTTTGTCGAAAACACATATGATTTATCAGTTCTATATTTAATTCAGGCGAGAACGCTATATATCGACGTTTACTCTTCGGTTTATCGACATTTAGAGCAGAGTTTGATTTCCAAAGAAGCATAATATATTTGTATATATAAGATTAATTACACCGATGACAATAAGTACACGTCGTTAATATTGAGACCAAAAATATACACTAGTGTATAAATGTTTTTGTCACATAATCTTCTATATATATTAATTTCCACATAAAATATTGGAGCAGCCAGCTCGAAGAATCGCAAAAGAAATAAAAATCACGGAATTGCTAAGTCTGTCTTTAATCCCAATAATTAGAACACTCACCAAATTCTACATACCTTTTGTATTCATACCTCCAGCACTTAATGTCTCCTCGTGTGTCTTATTTTTTATTTTATTTTTCCTTTTGAATTAATCAATACCTTTTTATTTATTTTTCAATTCGTTGGATTAATTCAATTTTACACACTTCCTGTATTTCAACACCAAATTAGACCAATTTCGATTGTCAATGTTTGGCCCGAGCACTACCAATAGTTCATAGAAAGACAAAACAGCTGTATTATTTTTCAATTCTGTATCTATTACCACATTTTAACGTTCATGATTATTTTTATATTTCCTTAAATTATGTTGGGCCATGGGTATTAAAGATAGGATCTGCGCTTCAAAAAAGGCAAAACTTTCACCTTTTTTGACACTAGATTAATCACTTAAATTGTCACGGTGTCACCATTTTTAATTGTAGCAGGTTCAATTTAACTGTACAACTTTATAGTGTTTAATATGATAAAAATAATATGCAAAAACTGGAAAATTATACATTGTTGATAAAAAAATACATATTTGGTGTAACTGAAGCACTTTTGATTTTTGACCCTGTAAAAGAAAAAAAAAGAAAAAATAACACAAATGATAATGGGACAAAAAAAAAAGCACAAAGGTCAGAATAAACAGCGTTTTGTTGACATATCCGTCATAGGGCTATGAAAATGTCTTTGATATTGATCGCAGTGGGAGTTAACAACATAAATCTGATAAACTAATTAGGACAATCCATGAACAATAAGTTTAGTCTTGTATACTAAAGCACACAATCCATTTACAACCAGTTTGGCGTTACTGCTATGTGCGACAGATTCTGTTGTAACGTGTGTAGTTTCGACATGAAGATAAATAACCTTATTCGGTTAGGGTGGTCGAATGGGGAGATTTAATTCAAATGCCTTACATCGATACGACTGGAGGTCCAATTCCTTGAACGGAATTGAAAAGAAAAGGGTCACTTCACTTTTCATGTTTGTTTTCTCATGGTACTCCGGTTTCCTAAGACATTAAGATCATCCGCACGCTTCCATCCGTTTCCAACAGAATGATAAAAGTAAGTGTTCTTTTTTTTAATAATTGTTGTAAAATGAATATTTATAATTTTTCCTGTTTTGTTAATGATTATTGATTAGAAATACTTGTATGTGACCAGACGTAACATAGTTTGACTTTAACATACATAACAAATTCCTACCAAACAAAGACCTGAACAAAAGTATATACATAATAGTAATCTACGATCAAAATTAAATACGATAGTGATCTACAATCAAAATCATATAAAATAGTAAACTACGACCAAATTATATAAGATAGTAATCTGCGATCAAAATTATATAAGATAGTAATCTACGATCAAAATAGTATACGATAGCAATATACGATCAAAATTAAATACGATAGTTATTTACGATCAAAATTGTATACGACAGTAAACTACGATCAAAAGTACATACGATAGTTATTTACGATTTAAATTATCTACGATAGTAATCGACGATGAAAATAATACAAGATAGTAATCCACAGTTGTGGGATCGCACAACGTTACGCGATGTGTGCGCACGATGCGTGCACGATGTGCGAACGATTGAAAGTTGGACGATCATTGCTTGCGCACATTTGTGTGCACGATAGACGAACGTTGAGAGGACCATGTGGAAGATTAGCCTTTGGCTAAACATGTATTTTATCCTCAATAGATAAAGTTTATTATTATTATTATAACGTTTTGCGATAACAATCGTGGTTGGTGTAAATTTAGGAATGCCTTAATACTTAATAATATATACGGTTTCGTGTTTAAACATATAAACTTGATTTTTACGTATGTTTCTATATTCTACCTACATCTATAAGCCTATCTCTATGTCTATACTTTCTTAAATTTAGAAATTCGGTATTTTTTAAACGAGCTTAATCGACAAATGTGAAATCACAACACTGTTCCGTATACAGGTAATTAAGCATAGCCATTTTGTACATGTACCTGGACCGTAGTTTTCCCCCGCTCGGGGTGCTTACGTATTTCGTCGGGTAGGGCCAGGGGTGTGAAAGCAGAGGTGAAGGGATTAAGCTATAGGCACGCCGAATGCAAATAACAAATACTAAACGTCCAGTTGTGTTTTCATTACGGTCATACGATATCGCACATCAGCTCTATGTGTCAGGTATAGGCCAGGTATAACATCGCTTGTGCATGTCGAGTACGTTATTAAGTGAACCACATTGACTTACAGATCAATACATCTTCTCCGTTGGAAACGAACATGCATGGATACAAACAGCAACCAAGACTGGAAGACAATGACCACTGTGTTGTATACGTCCTGGATGCTGAGAAATATTCCGACAACCCTAGCTTGCATGCATCCTTCATTTCAGACAGTGTCAAGGAGCAATTGAAGACTGTCCAAGAAATTGTTGACCAAAAAGATACTTTTAATATATGAATTTAAGAAAAAATATCGGGTAACTAATATGGCGAACATCTAATTAGGAATTTACGTATACATTGTTGATAAGAGCAGTTGCAACAAGATCAATGCGCACATTACAAAATCATGCAAATATAACAATCAAATAGTATCTTTTCATGTTAAAATGCCATTTTCTTATAATTTAATCCTATTTATTTCATTTTTGTCCCGAAACGATGTCGCTTTCTTTATGTTTATAGGAATTCCTCAACTGATTTGACTAAACAAAGTGGACGTTGTTTGCGAATCGACAAAACAATCCACATCTAATGTCTACCGGAGTTCCTTGATCAGACAAAGTTGCGTAGACGCTGCTGACCGCCTCGGATTACCGCCAATGACGGTGATGCCGATGAAGAACTACTTCATGGAGCCGTCTACCGCGGACGACATTAGTATTCTTGCGCTGTTCAAGATACTTTTCTCCGCTTCAACCATCTCGACGAACTTCGGACGGATAAATACGAAAATAATTTAACTAAATATATGTTATTTGCGATATAACAGTACATATTATTTCTTTGACCCATAATTAAAAAATATTCCATGAATGTAAACATATTAAAACAATTTACCTGCTGCCGGATATATAAGATTCATCTAAATCATTCGGAGATGTAATGTAGTATATGAGTTTCCTACTTACCACATTTCTTAAGTTATAAACAATGCACTATTCCCTGGTAGTTTTGCCAGACAAGTGAGGGTGACATAAAACACTAACGTTGAGTATGCAGCTATAAAGCTTGTAATATTTACTCAACAATGAAATTGTAAAGAATAAGAATTCTTTTACTGCATTATGTGTGTAAATAAAATAAAAACTGTATCAACAGTCTGGTATTTTTGTTATGTGCAATTTTAAAGATGTAATCACCCTTGTGTGTGTTACGTTCACCCTACATCATTTAACATTGGTTTGCTTTAAGTTGGTTGTTATACATGTATATGTACCGAAATGACTCGATTCAGCTACGCTTTGTTTAATACTTGGTAATAGATGTGCGAGAGTATATGAGCCCCCTAATCTCGATTTAGAACTGTATTAAACAAAACGTAGCGGAATATAAGCGGTGCAGTATAACAACCAATTTTACATACGCTTACAGCGTAGTCGAATCGACATCGCTTTATGGCTAACTCGTACACATTTTACACCTTTGTGTGCATACGCTTCACTGGTCATTTGTCTGAGGAAGGTGACAGAGTAGATACCGTACTACTCATCAAAACGTCACATATAAACACGTATTAGTTGTGCTTCATGAATCTTTTCACAAGTCATGATATCATCTTCTATTTGCCACTATGACAAATATAATATATAAGAGTTTCATAACTTTTTGCAAAATTTGGATGTTTGTTATTACTATATAATTAGAAGTTCCGTCTTCTCATTAAGGCCAGGGAAGGGAGAGCAGGGGAAACGTACATGAAAAAATTCAGAAAGATCCATCTGATCAATAAAACATTACAAAACATAACTGTCGAAATCAAATATGGCCATCTGTCGGCCATTCTGCTTTCCAGTCAGTTTCAAAAGTGAACATGCGCAACAACAGTTCAAGGGGAAACTACATCAGATCTGGAAAGATCCCTTCAGTAATTTCTGAGAAATAGAGATATCCAGGATGTCCGCTTGTGGGTCAATTTGTTTATTCTACATGTATCAGTCGCAACAATAAATATGCACATCTAGGGTCCAAGAGGAACTCACATATGAAACAGCTGATTTTACTACAACTAAGGTGGGCCTTGCTTGTGAATCGACCAGGCAATCCACGTCTTATGTCTACCGGAGTTGTGTGATCAGACAAAGGTGTGTAGATACTGTCCGAGCAGTCTACCACAGACGGCATTAGTATTATTGCGCTGTATAGCATCCGGCAGTTTTATCTTAATTATTCAGAATGATTAAGATAAAACCTATTCATATCCAGCAGTGTGTTGACTTATCACTTTTACGTTATCTGCTTAACGTTCAGCATTTATGGGAATGACATCTACTAGTTCACCTGTTGTCAGTATAATCTGACCGGGTGGAATGCTGGGCTGGGTGCCTTCGGCGTGGTATTTCAGTGAGATAGGACTATAAAGTTGGCATCAGATCCGCGCTATCACAAGGAGGCAAGCACACCAACACACTCTGTCTCCTGCATACACACACGCAAGCACGCTTACACTACACATACAGATACACGTCCTTAAATGACCTTAGCTATGCATAGGACGATAAACAAAATTAAACCTGAACCTTTTACACATGGAATATAATAATAAAAGTTATTTTAATAATAAACTTTATTTATTGAGGATTGAAAACCTTATTTACCCTCAGGGTCCTCTATATTAGTAAAATGTGTTAGTTTTACATAGTATTTCTTAAAACAAAGTTATATAAATTAAAACATAAATGACATCTAAAATATAAGTCATGAGATTGCTGAAAATATTACATGCAGTTATAGGGTACAATACATATATGCTAGCATAGCAAAGTATAAAAATTGCCGGGATATGCGCCAATATAGCATAAATCAAAAACTATTTTCTTTATCTAAAAGTATTAATCACAGTAGTGCTTTATTGCTCTATGCTTAAAAGTGTTTAAAGATGGTGATGACCATTTGGAAGTGCATTCCAAGTCTTACAACTTGATAAAACAAAGTGACTACGATAAAAGGTTGTCCTGTGCTTAGGAATGTACAGCATAATCTGTTCAGTTCGTCGTGTAGCTCTGGAGTGGACACTGTTTACATGAAGCATAAATATTCAGGAGCAAGTCCATGGACACATTTAAAGGTCATTGCAGACTTTCTATAATTTATATACAATTCTATAGGCATCCATTTCAACACAGAAAACATTTCTTTTGAAGGAGTTTCAAATGGAACATCTAAAATGAATGTTTGTATATTAATCGGTCGAAGAAATAACATCAACGGTAAAATCCAATATAACACGGAATCATGCTTGTATATCTAGTGTCGTTATTGGTTGACGCAGTGAAAGGTATCGGCAGCTCGCAGGAACTCACTCATCCAGAACACAATGGAATTGTGTTAATGAATGAATAACATAGTTCCTCCTTTAGACACTTAGAATAACAGTTTATGGACCATTAAATCAAGGTAATTTTTGTTTAAGAGTGGATATTAATTTAGCTGTCTGCATTATGAGATTGTCGCAGTGAACAAACAACGGTTATATTGTATGCTACTCTCGAAGATTATTTCCAGCCGTTATCTGTAAACATGATCTGGAGTACACAAGTGGCTATGTGTTGTTAATTTATACATGTGTGTACAATAATACAGGTAGGTCGAGTCGAAAACCGAAAGTAGAAACCCACTTTAAAACGAAAGGAGGAAATAACCGGCGTTACTTTGTATTTAATAGATTCGAAGCGTAACAATTTAAGCCTAGTTTCTGGATTAAGACTCGTACAAATGTATATAATCAGTATCGAACGTTATAGTATAATAACTCTTTATTATATAGGGTGGTAGCTATTTAACCAGTGTTACGGTGACTACTGTCATGGGGACGTGCTCCTCGGGGCAAGCACGCCATCACCAGGAGAAGGAACTTACGGTACGTTAATCTATGTCTACACTAATCAGAACTGTCACAAAGTTAACATGTTTATACCGTTATTGACGTCTATAACGTGTATGGTAGCCTACATGTACACGGTTGTCACCACACTGATATAATGTGATCTAAAGATTGGAAGAAAGGACTGGCATGGTAACTGTGCAACTTATTAACACTTTCGTAGCGACATTCTGATATTTTTAATTAACCATTTTAAGATGGCAAGAGGACCTTAATATAGATATTAAAAGGCACACCTCAATTACTTACCTGAAATATTCCCTTTATTTGAATCCTGGTATATTAGAAAACTGAAAGGTTTTTCCCTTATTTCAAATTACAAATGTTGGTCATTAATTTGGAATTGTAAATCATTTTCACATATATTATTTTGATACTCAGAATGGTAAATAGAATTTTTTTAATTCAAGACATCCTTACTCAAACATTAATGAATTATTAAATTCCCAAAGACTCTTTCCTTTTTGAAATCATTAAACTTAAATGATATCGAAGATCTGATTGATTATCAGTCTCTACAGTAATCTAGAGTTTTGTACATTTCTTAACAAGATAACAGACATTTAAAAAAGTAAAGACCAGCTTGTTTTATAGAAATAGTTCTTTTACATATATACCTTCTTTTTCCAAGAGTTGTTCTTTAAAGATGTCACTCATATTAAATTCTTCCATCAGTTCAAATTATCTTATCCTTAACCTTAGCATTATTCATCTGTATTTTGATCATAGTCTAAATCAGGATTAAGAAACAAATTCAAATCACCACATACAATAAAGCATTAGGTTTTCTCCATTTAACATATCTAAAGAAACAAATTACCCATTTATATCTTTCTTTTTATTCCTTACATTCTTTTCAAAACGATTATTATTAATTTGCAACCCACTTGAAATTGATCTAACAAACCGAATTGGAAAAAATATCCCAATTCAATCCTGATCGTATATTCCATTTCTACAGTAAATAAGTATCCTAAATAAAGTATACAATAGCATTCCTATCTACGTCTACTTAGAGCCAGAACCTTTGTGAGATAAGCTATTTGAGTAGCATGTGTACCTTGCCAGTCCTTTAACACCGCACAGACAGACATTAAATCAGATCTCATTTCATTAACCTTAAAGATAATAACCAAATGATGTCGTAAGTTTAATTAAATATCCAACAAGGGGTGTATGTTTCATGCAAAGAATTCAATGCGATGCGACATACATCAGATTGATTCTAATACAATTGAAATTACAAGTTATGTAGCTTTTTCTTCCCCCATTCCCCATATACCATGTAATATTTGTGAGATTTATTACTTAAAAGCTGTCAGCTATTTATCTATCTATTTCTCTCTGGTGTTTTGCGTCATTTAGCTGTAATTAAATTTTCCTTAACCTCAAACATGTTTAGTCCAGTATACTTTGATTTTGATAAAGCATTTTGAGTAGCCATATTTTGTGGATAATATGCGTAGCTCAAAACACTTTTATTGACCACAACAATCTAAAGTAAAATTATTGTAATGATATTCTTTTTAATTGGATTATATTTTGGTCGAAACTACCGTAGCAGCTTGAAAAAAATGATATGCCATGTGATCTTCAGCGAGACATAATTTTCATGTTTTTTGTGTGTCGCCAACAAGGGTTTCAAACATGGTTTAGAAAATACTAACATTTCATATAAACAACTAGATTTTCCTTTTATTATCGATTTTTGGATTCATCATGTTTTTTTAATGTCTCCCTAGGATTCCTGTATTCTTGTACCATTTTGGGGTTCGATTTCGCATTGTTTGTTGAAGCTGCAGCACATTTACTATTTTGTCTTTGTTTATTTAAACGCAATGTATGATTGGTGTACAAATGCAGTTATATAACAATTTACCATACAGAACAACACTTTATTTTGTCAACCAATGATTACAGGATGTCCTAATGATGTATTCGAAGCTGGTCCAACCAGACGTTTTTGCATTCCTGATAGACTTTTTAAAACAACATGAAATTATTTCGAATTCATGGACAAGTGTGACAAAGAAGCTTTCTTCTGCTCCACGACCAAGATCTACATCAAAAGCAGAACAGCGGTGCAAAACAAGTAAACAAGAAGAGAAGGATGACAGTAGCAAGTCTCTTTTAGAACAAATACAGCAAAACGACAATCAAGAGGATGAAATAAAACGCTTAACAAATGAAATTAAGGCTCTGAGGAAAAAAGTTAGAACACTGGAGAGGCGGTCAACAGAATCAGTTGAATTTGGATGCGACCCTGAATCTCTGCACCGTGATCAAACCAAGGAAAGGAAGGGAGACGAAGTTCATTCAACAGCAGACAAACCAACACGCTTGAAACAGGAAGCACAAATAACCAGACCTAATGTTTGTGTGACGGGGAAAGGAATCAAACATCTTAACAAGGAGATGTATATTGATAAGAAACAGATTGTGCCTGAATCAGAAAGCATTCAAGAACAGTTCTCTGACACAAAGACTAAAGAAAAAGGAATGTGTAAACAAAGTGCTTGCGAGGAAGAAAGAAAACATTTCCTATCAAAAATCAAACAATTTGAGGAAACGATTGGGAAATTGCAAACCAAAATCAGTAAGTGTTTTAAATTTAAAGTATTGATAATATTAAATTTGTTTCTAGATGTATAATATTTTATTCAAAGTTTATCAAAATAAGGAAAATCCTATAATTTAAACAAACTAAATCGATTTGTGTTTATAAATATCATAAGCAGCAATTGTTGTCACATAAAGAGCTGCTATAAAGGTAAAGCAGACTCTAGAGTTAGTGAGAAAGAAGTGCAGTTAAATGTATCAAAATTTCAGTCCAATTAATAAAAGTAATAACATGAAGATAAAAAAAGAAATATTAATTATGTATACCAATTTATTTTTAACATTAATATTAAGAAATTATTTAATTAATTTGAAAACAAATATTCCTTGTGCGTGCTTTTGAGTACTAGAAAATAACCTTTATCATTTTGTTAATGGTAAACGATTATTGGTCTTCATAACCGGAAATGTATAGTGATAATTCGCATTTACAATTGATTATAAAAATTGTAAAATGTGAACAAAGTCATGACAATGTTTACGGCAATGTCTATAATCTCGTCATTACCACTTGCTCAGGCACCAGTGAAAACAACCGACCAATGCGGCATGCTACCGGGAAACAGCCAACGCTTCGAGAGGGGGAAATGGCACACTTGTCCTCAAACATGAAGGAAACCGAGCAAAAGAATGAAGCACTGAAAGAAAAACTTGGTAAATATGCTTCTTTTCCTTTTATAAAATATACTCCTATTATAGCTTGATATATTTAAGATAACTGACGACTTGAATTGAGCTTAAAGTAAAAGAAATAATAATAATACTAAAATATATATCAATATGAAAAATAGATTATGGTAAGTAGGTCATTATTCTTAACGATCTCCAGGTAAAAAAGATACAAAACTCAAATCGATGAATACAAATAATGATGACTTGAAAACAAAACAAAACATGAAGGAAATAAGGTAAAATATCAAGTACAGAGACGTTACAACAAATACCATGTACAGTGATGTTACGACGAGTATGTGTTCTAGCATGAGTGCACTTCAGCGGGATATCAAAAGGTTGAACTCGGAACTTCGGAAGATTTCAAACGTTTTACAATTAGAAATAATGCGTACAGTAGCAGACGCTTACTCATCTATAAACCCGAACATCCACAAACAACAAGTATGAAATCACAAGAACAGTAAAGATGCTGAAAAACTACATTAATTTACTTACTAATACTTTAACGTACTTGTATGTTTATTTCTCAGTAAAAGGATTGCCTTACTCTGCTCGGTGGTAATGATTAATTCTTCGACATTAGAAAACAGTAAAACAAGTTCTCCGACTCGATCCACCCTAACTTATATCACAGAGCAGCTTCGACTATGGAAATACCCAGTAACGAAGGCATATCTATATATCGAGTTATTAAAGTAACCTTATATCCATACATAAAATTCCAGACTGAAAAAAATAAAAGATATTCAAAATAAAAGAAGTAATATTAATAATAAACTACATGCCATAGTATAATATGATCCAATGCGATCGAGATCACCTTCCTGATATTCATCATGTTTACTAGGTGTCAGTGAGGACGAAGTAAAGGCTCTACGGTTAAACAAAGACCAATTGACAAGAGAATTGAAAACAGAACAACAGAAACATCACACCACCCGTACAGACCTCGGGGAACAGATAGCGTCACTAAGGGGAGATAACACCGCGCTGTCGTCTACAGTCGAAAAGTTACAACAGAATGTTGCTGTGTTGGAAAGAAAAATCGGTGAGTTGTTTAGAGGAACTCGTTTTATAGAAAGATCTAAAGAGTTTTTGAAATAATCCTACTGTCGTATAAGATTAAACAAAAACTACAGGCAAAGGTTTTTTAATTCTCATAATATTCTCAGAATCACGCACAATATGTGTAGAACAATATAAACCTATCTTATATATTATGAAAAGTTCTTTTTACGCAACCAATACAATGTTCTATGTGACGTTTCAATGACTAGTACAATATGTACACTGTCACCTTCATCAGACAAATGACCAGTAATGTGAACGAGTTGTCCACAAAATCGATGTCGATTTCGGATACACTATAAGAAACAGTTAGAAGTAAACCTATCTTACCGTATGTCAGGAAAGACCGTTCATACGGGGATTTATTTTGAAAAAAAGCACTGTTACACAGTAGGATCATGACATCAAACGTCACCACCGTGTGTCACCTAACCTACACAATGCCTTACTTATTATCACCACACAAAAATCAAAATGACAATACTTCTTTACCAAGGCGATTCTCTACCAGGTAAGCCATGTTTTTTTTCTGAAAAGGAAACTATTATTGACAGTATATTTGTTCGATTATCAATTTCATATGGTTATCGATTTTAAGTTTGAAGGAAATCTGTTTTTGCATGGACTTTTTTACCGATTGAAATAAGTCATATATAAATGATCATAAGGTAACCAACCAGATTTAAGAATTGGCTAGACTATGATGTCTATTTGACGATATGTTGTACAAAAGTTCAGCACAGTATGACTTAGAAAGTCATGCCATCCGAAGTTACCTTTTTATCTGCAAAAATATTTGTTTGGATGACAGCTGAATGGTTCAGTACGTTTCAGTATGCCAGGAGATTTTAATCAGTGACATATTAACACCTTAGTTATATACACTAGTTGCCAGTGAAGAGGATCTGAAAACTGTGAGGTTGAACAAAGACCATTTGGCACAGGAACTGGAAACTGTTCGACAGGAACATCTCACCACCCGTACAGACCTGGAGAAACAGAGAGTGTCACTAAGGGGAGATAACAATGTACTGTCGTCCAAAGTCAAAACATTACAGCAAAATGTTGCTGTGTTGGAAACACAACTCGGTGAGATGTTTCACAATTAAATTTGTATAGAATTCATACTAATATTCCAAATCAAACTTGATTCATACATGATTAAAAAGCAAATCGTCAATAGAAAATATATTGCGTGTTTAATCTTACATCTCATAGGTTCATAATAGTGTTTCATCTTTCCCTGTGATAAGTTGCTCACTCGAGCCCTTATATGCAGACGTCATCGTGTCATCATTATATACAACGTTACCCTTACAGAAAACCTAACTCAATACTAGCTCACACGATTTTATAATGACATCACAACTTTGTATGTAGATTTTCCTTAACTAAACTATCTAGTAAATTTTAATGTAAATACAGTAACCATATCATGCAGACGGAATATCTGAAGTATTTGAAAATATAACCCTCTATACTTCGGCAGAACCGCAGCTTTAAAAGTGAAAAGCTTTTTAACGGGTTTTTTCTTTTGCATTATTCAGTTATTAGAAATTCTGTTAATTCTCTACAATGAAGTCAAGGGAATGATGTCGTATTTCAGAATCAGCTTAAGCTATATTATATTGTTCATAATTCTAAACTCTTATACAAAATGTATCCTTCATTCCGTAGTAAATTACTTATCATTACGTTACCATTGATTGAATAGGCGTCAGTCAAGACGAATTGGGGACCTTGGGGTTAAAAATAGACCAATTGATGAGTGAACTGGAAACAGAACAACAGAAACACCACACCACTAACACAGACCTAGGGAAACAGATAATGTCACTGAGGGGAGCTAACACTGTACTGTCATCTAAAGTAGACAAGTTCCAACAGAATGTTGCCATGTTGGAAATACAACACGGTAAGCAATGTTTACGAGTATATTTGTATAGGAAAGGGAAAACTAACGAAGAGATAATCTTAAGTTTAAATTCATTTTGAAAAAACAAATAACAAAAAAATATTTGACACGTTTAACATTTTAACAGGTGTCAGTGAAGATGAGCTGAAGACTCTACGGTTAAACAGAGACCATATGACGCAGGAACTGGAAACAGAACAACGGAATCATCACACCACTCGTACGGAACTCGGGGAACAGATAGTGTCACTAAGGGGAGATAACACTGTATTGTCATCTAAAGTCGGCAAGTTTCAACAGAATGTTTCTGTGTTGGAAAAACAACTCGGTGAGCCCCTGAAAAACAAATTTAAAAGCCGAAATACTTTCAAATAAATACTGCAATAATGTTTAAGAATTTAAATATATTGGGAATCAGTTTTCGTATTGGATTACTTTTCTTAAAAATCACAAGTAGATATATATGAATTTTGATAAAGTGGTAACAAATTTCTAGTACCGTCACAATCATTGCAATAATATGTTCACTAATCAACAGTTAGGCATATGTTATGCGAATTCCTAATGAGTGATAACCTAAAGAACGGGTAAAAGAAATACTTGTATGTGTCGATACTTTGTTGTGCTGTAGTCCAATACTCTATGAAATAAATTAACACGGTAGGGGAATATTTCTCTAAAATTATGTCCACTAGTTGCCTGTGGAGACGAACTGAAGGTTGTAAAGTTCAACGAAGACATATTGACTCAGGAACTGGAAAGAAAACAACAGACTTGTGCGGACCTGGAGGAATATATCGTGTCCCTCAAGGGAGATAACACTGCAATGTCGTCGACAGTCGAAAAACTAAAACGAGATGTTGCTATGATGGAAAGGCAGCTCGGTAAATAGCACTTTGATAATATTATTGCTATAATTACGTTAAATATTTCCGTACTTCTTTTTTCTAGTTACACTAAAGTGAAAATTCAGATGTTATACAAATACGGCTAGTAAATGTATATAACATGGCCAATTGAAATATGACCAATCATATACATTTCTTGTACATTGTTGTAAAGCGTAAAGGTTAACCTTGTGTTTATTTTGTTTTGTATTAATCTTTATGACGGTAATTCACACTTCATATTAATTGTGATTAAATTACGATAGTGGTAATGGACGCTTGATTTTTACTTTTGGGAACACACATTTTTCATTTGATTATTTGCATTAATCATTATGGTGGTAATTGATATTTCATATCTATTTTTTATTCATCAGAGTTATAATTTGTAATATCACTTTTTCAAACACCAGATGCAGAGTATCAACAATCTCAAAAAATATTTCTGGAGGCCGGAGAAGCCGTGGGTAAGTATAATGTAATGCTCAAACGAAACTTGATATTGGTGCAATGCCATATATCAACAGTCATGAACCCTGCATAAATAGATCTTAATGGATTCAATGAAAGTGGATTATGCAAATTAATTATATAGTGCCCAGTAAAATCTCATTTTCCCGAACCCTTCTTGCCATCATGTATCAATAACCGAAATTTGAAGATGCAATCGTATGTGTATGTCTTACTTTCATCTTTAAAGATACAAGGTAGTAGTCTCCGCTGGAGGGGTTCCTATCACCCGAGATACAAGGTAGTAGTCTATTCTGGAGGGGTTCTTATTACCCGAGATACAAGGTAGTAGTCTCTGCTGGAGGGGTTCTTATAACCCGAGATACAAGGTAGTAGTCTCTGCTGGAGGGGTTCTTATTACCCGAGATACAAGGTAGTAGTCTATTCTGGAGGGGTTCTTATTACCCGAGATACAAGGTAGTAGTCTCTGCTGGAGGGGATCCTATTACCCGAGATACAAGGTAATAGTCTCTGCTGGAGGGGTTCTTACAACCCGAGATACAAGGTAGTAGTCTATTCTGGAGTGGTTCTTATTACCCGAGATACAAGGTAGTAGTCCCTGCTGGAGGGGTTCTTATAACCCGAGATACAAGGTAGTAGTCTATTCTGGAGGGGTTCTTATAACCCGAGATACAAGCTAGTAGTCTATTCTGGAGGGGTTCTTATTACCCGAGATACAAGGTATTAGTCTATTCTGGAGGGGTTCTTATAACCCGAGATACAAGGTAGTAGTCTATTCTGGAGGGGGTCCTATTACCCGAGATACAAGGTACATGTAGTAGTCTCTGCTGAAGGGGTTCTTATTACTTGAGATTTGCCGCTTTCTTGATTGTTACACTAATCTCTATAGAGTATTGGCAGGGTTCATTATTAACACCTTACTCATGATCAATGTACAATTTTTCAGTACAATTAAGGGTTTTTATAGCACTTCCTTTCTATTTCAACGGCAGTTTAGACCAGTTTGAATTTTACCTTTTTAACTCCTCACATAACCGATGAGTCCTTGAAGCTGTATGGTGCAGAATAATATATTGTTAGCATACTGTATCAATCAAAATAGGTTAGAGATCAATCATATGCTCGATCATTTTGAAAGCAATGTTGTTTTTGTTCATTTATGAAGTAATATGATTACGTGAATTCCTGACAACAAATAAGTTATTCGGAATTTGATATTTAAATTTCAATATAAATGCAGGAACCAAGCCGTAGACAGTATAGTCTGATACAGAAATGTATGTTTCTTTGACTTTCATAAACCACTAAAGGTATGTTGGACCGGCAGTGGAGAGTCGAACCTATATTTGATCACCAGGTACGTTGTATTCATAGAGCCATTAGCATATTCGTTAATTTTCTTACCATTTATAAAACAAATTTCAATACATTACTTTCTTGGATTTATTTATTCCTATAAAACATTGATTCTGATGTAATGAATATATAAATGAAGCGTTAAGGTTTAAATAATCAAAAAACTATATAATGTCTTACACAACTCATCTTAATTACAATTGGTCCTGATTTTGTTTTAAAAGCGAAAATTCGAAAAATCAAATCAAGAACTTGATTAAAAAGGCAATGATGAAAATATTTGGTTTTGTTTGTGTTGGTAGTACCTACAGAACATAAAGGATGAGGTTGAACAGTACTGGCCTCTCAGAGATACGGGTGTGTCCATGGATGCCTTACGACACGTGAACATTCTATTTATTGGACCCATTGGCGCCGGGAAGTCCAGCTTTCTCAATTCAGTAGAATCTGCTTTCCGTGGCCACGTGACTATAACTGCTGGTGCCGGTAGCCGAACTAAGAGTGTAACATCTATGGTAAGTCCCTACTGAACCGTGGGACGCGCAAAGAGTGTAACATCTAAGGTAAGTCCCTACTGAATCGTGGGACGCGCAAAGAGCGTGTTATCGGTGGTAAGTCCCTTCTGAATCGTGGGACGCGCAAATAGTGTAACATCTATGGTAAGTCCCTACTGAATCGTGGGACGCGCAAAGAATGTAACATCTATGGTAAGTCCCTACTGAATCGTGGGACGCACAAAGAGTGTAACATCTATGGTAAGTCCCTACTGAATCGTGGGACGCGCAAAGAGCGTGTTATCGGTGGTAAGTCCCTACTGAACCGTGGGACGCGCAAAGAGTGTAACATTTATGGTAAATCCCTACTGAATCGTGGGACGCGCAAAGAGTCTAACATCTATGGTAAGTCCCTACTGAACCGTGGGACGCGCAAAAATTTCAACATTGATGGTAAGTCCCTACTGAATCGTGGGACGCAAAGAGTATAACATTTATGATAAGTCCCTACTGAATCTTGGGAAGCGCAAAGAGCGTGGTATCGAAGGTAAGTCCCTACCGAATCGTGGGACGCGCAAAGAGTGTAACATCTATGGTAAGTCCCTACTGAATCGTGGGACGCGCAAAGAGTGTAACATCTATGGTAAGTCCCTACTGAATCGTGGGACGCGCAAAGAG
>NW_018408897.1:471866-476599 GCF_002113885.1 Mizuhopecten yessoensis
GTGGTGGGGGGGGGGGGGGGTGTTAGATTACAGTATAAGTATAAGAAGGTCGTTGGAGTTGAATACTATCTATGTGTAGATGTTTAGTTACGAGATGTTTAATTCATTTTCGTCATTAATACAATGTATTAATATATATTGACAGTTTGTTTGATCAAGTAAATTTTGATTAAAATATCCTATGATGGAATGCCTACAGTACCGACAGTATCCAGTTCGAGCCTCGGACAACAGACACACCATGAAATTGCGGCTGTGTGACTGTAGAGGACTTGAGGATAGAATCGGTATCAGCAGAGACATTGATTCCATTCTAGAAGGACATATGCCCGACGATTATGCGGTAAGTTTGGATTGAAACAGTTTAAGATTGCCTTCACTTTCTTTTCAATATAGTTTAGTATATCTTAGTATATGTATAGTATTTAAACGTGCATTTTGACTTTGACTATCTACTCATCGTTTGCATTCCTACACTTACAGTTTAACACCTCCTTCCCGTTGACATGGAACATGCATGGATACAAACACAACCCGAGCCTGGAGGACAGAATTCACTGTGTTGTGTACGTCCTGGATGCTGAGACATACTCCGGGGAACTCGGTATACCCTTTGTGACAGAGCCTGTGAGGGAGCAAATCAAGACCATCCAGGAAGCTGTAGACCAGAGAGGTACTTTTCTTTACTGGAGTACGTTTTTGTGTGGCGATGCAGATCATTTTCACAATAAAAAGGGATAACATGTCTAAATTGTTATGAAGAGTGGGTTGAATAAAAATGACCACATCATTAGCACCAAAGTACATGTTCAAGATCACAGTTCAAATTTGACATGAACAGACAACAAAGGTAACGAAGGTAAAAAGGAGACATCAAAAGACAGATGAAAGACATGACAGTTAGAGAGATGAACTCTTTTTTTTTCCAAGGAAATATAACCCTAGTGATTTTCTAACTCTGTTAGAGTGAACAACACACGTTGTATTTCGTGTCTATACTGGCGACTAGAACATAAATTTTAGTTTACAATCCCAAACTATTGTTCTCGAATTCAAATCGAATCACACATTCTAATCGCCAATCACAAAAAATAGTTTGTTTACCCTCGAAAGAGAAAACAAATAGAATTAGAAAATGGTCTCAGCAGATCACTTCATATGATCATCATTTTTTTCGCTTGCACATGAAAGATATTTGATTTGCTTCACTATTTCTCTTTGATAAACCGTTTATTTGTAGGAATTCCCCAACTCGCTATATTGAGTAAAGTGGACAATATTTGTGAAGCAACTAAACAGCACACAGCCATGGTGTATCGGAGTCCAATCATAAGACAAAGGTGTGTAGACGCTGCCGGCTGTCTCGGGTTACCGCCAATGACGGTGATGCCGATGAAGAACTACTTTTGGGAAACGTCTACCAAAGACGATATTAGTATCCTTGCGCTGTACAACATCCGGCAAATGTTGCGAGCAGCCGATTCTTTCCTTCGCGCCAACCACCTCGACGAACTTCGGGCGGATAGACACAAATAACTGTATCTGCAAGGTGATACGACCAAGATAGAAACATCTGGTTACGTGAAAAAAATATTTTCAGATTCTCAGGCGAGGATTCAAAAAAGGTGCTACCTGTCTTCGTATGTGTATATTGTACTTGTGTTTTTTTAGAAATGCAGAATACATAAACTCTGGTTGTGTTGAAGCTTTAACAGATATCCTAGCATAAAATAAATCAGTATTCTAATATGTATTTTACCCGTTGGTTTTTGACGCGTTTCTTTATCATGAATGATTGATTTAATTGGCATTGCCCATGGTAAATGGTTATGAAACAGTATTTGTGATTTGTGATTTTATCTGACCAAATTTTCGGAATAGTATACTATCGTACAATACAATGATATGGTGATCACATTTTTCTGCAGTGGTCAGTAGCGGTTTCATTAAAAAAAAGTGCTGTTTTCCTTACGTTACAAGTAAAGGTAGCTGGCAGGTTGTGAGTTGATTATTCGTGTTATCCAGTGTTTATATACATACCCTTTGTTCACCTATAAATTATTAAATTGTTAAATTGACTTTATCCCCGTTTTCATCCTGATTTCACTGACCAGCCAGCTAGTTCTATATAGACTTTTTGTAAGTCTCAAATATAAAACGTCCATGAAGAAATATTTTCTTGGAAGCTCAAGAGGGTGCAGACTTACACCCTCGACAATTTCCGTTAAATCTAGTCATATACACCAATCAACAAGAACATCCTCACACGAATATCAAACCCTGGGGTGATGGATTTTGACAAGTTTGTCTGCAGAGGTAAGATGTTCACATATAAAAACACATCCCCATACTAATAACAAACAAATTAACAAGCTTGCTGTTAAATTATGTAGAGGCAAGATGTTCACACATAAACAGCACATCCTCATACAAATAACAAACAAATTAACAAACTTGCTGTTAAACTATGTAGAGGCAAGATGTTCACACATAAACAGCACATCCTCATACAAATAACAAACAAATTAACAAGCTTGCTGTTAAACTATGTAGAGGCAAGATGTTCACACATAAACAGCACATCCTCATACAAATAACAAACAAATTAACAAGCTTGCTGTTAAACTATGTAGAGGCAAGATGTTCACACATAAACAGCACATCCTCATACAAATAACAAACAAATTAACAAGCTTGCTGTTAAACTATGTAGAGGCAAGATGTTCACACATAAACAGCACATCCTCATACAAATAACAAACAAATTAACAAGCTTGCTGTTAAACTATGTAGAGGCAAGATGTTCACACATAAACAGCACATCCTCATACAAATAACAAACAAATTAACAAGCTTGCTGTTAAACTATGTAGAGGCAAGATGTTCACACATAAACAGCACATCCTCATACAAATAACAAACAAATTAACAAGCTTGCTGTTAAACTATGTAGAGGCAAGATGTTCACACATAAACAGCACATCCTCATACAAATAACAAACAAATTAACAAGCTTGCTGTTAAACTATGTAGAGGCAAGATGTTCACACATAAACAGCACATCCTCATACAAATAACAAACAAATTAACAAGCTTGCTGTTAAACTATGTAGAGGCAAGATGTTCACACATAAACAGCACATCCTCATACAAATAACAAACAAATTAACAAGCTTGCTGTTAAACTATGTAGAGGCAAGATGTTCACACATAAACAGCACATCCTCATACAAATAACAAACAAATTAACAAGCTTGCTGTTAAACTATGTAGAGGCAAGATGTTCACACATAAACAGCACATCCTCATACAAATAACAAACAAATTAACAAACTTGCTGTTAAACTATGTAGAGGCAAGATGTTCACACATAAACAGCACATCCTCATACAAATAACAAACAAATTAACAAACTTGCTGTTAAACTATGTAGAGGCAAGATGTTCACACATAAACAGCACATCCTCATACAAATAACAAACAAATTAACAAACTTGCTGTTAAACTATGTAGAGGCAAGATGTTCACACATAAACAGCACATCCTCATACAAATAACAAACAAATTAACAAACTTGCTGTTAAACTATGTAGAGGCAAGATGTTCACTGATACAAAACGTCATCATATTAATAACAAACAAGTCAGTTATTTGGCCTGGAAGTTACTACAGAGGATATGGACGATAAAGATCGGGATAATAAAATCGCCACAGTTGTTATAGAGCGGTTGTAAGCTTAAGGCGACTGTATTTGTTAAAATATGAAGGTTAAACTTCTAAAGGAGGAGTCTGTGGTGTCGTCACGGTTGACTGATTTTGGTAGTGAATTGACTGTGTTGTCATGGTGTGTTCTTTTTTCTCCCACTTTTTTTTAAAAAACATAGAGGCAGTAATGTTGTGATAGCAGTTATAGTCTGTTTCATATATATTTTACCTGTGTTCTCCCACATAACCTGTGTCATATATACAGTACTGTCATATACATATAGCTTAGATATTGTCTATTTTCATCATTTTGCCATTTTTTCATATCATATACCATTTTCATCAGCTAGATCTATGCAAAACAGTTACGTGAAATCCACAAATATTATATTTATGTATAGATGATAATGCTTTGATTAATTAAATTTTAATTTCAATAGATTTAATTTAGGGTGAAGCAAGTTCATATTGATGCATTATTTTCAGAGAATCTGTTTTACCAATAAATGCGTCTTCAATGTAATTACTATTAACTTAGTATCACTCATTAGATTATTTTCCCCTAAAACATAATTATTAGTTATGTTTCTTCTTGATAACCCATATGGCTTGGGTCCACTGATATTTCTAGTTGATAATAATGAATCTTAACACCTGATGATTTTGGGTCCATCAACTGACCACTTTACTGGTGAGCATTGAGTCGACAATTAATTATACAAGTATACAAGCTTATTAAGGGACATAAAAGCTGACAGTTTGCAAAGCGATTAATCACTATTAATAGAAATTCATTCTCTGTCCGGTAATAAAAAAGTGAATACATTTCATAACCTAAATGTTCGTCACTTAATTGATGCTGTGGTGATTAAACAAGTGATATTGTCCAAGCTGTATGTTTTGTAAATATAAAAGGAAGTTGAGGGTCTCACATATTCCCCATCAACCACCAACATGGCAAATGCACAAATTCAAGTGACGTTTCTTCGTAACAAGTTTGGAGGACAGAACATCGCGTACAACGGATA
>NW_018408897.1:476687-527635 GCF_002113885.1 Mizuhopecten yessoensis
AATGTTCGTCACTTAATTGATGCTGTGGTGATTAAACAAGTGATATTGTCCAAGCTGTATGTTTTGTAAGTATAAAAGGAAGTTGAGGGTCTCACATATTCCCCATCAACCACCAACATGGCAAATGCACAAATTCAAGTGATGTTTCTTCGTAACAAGTTTGGAAGACAGAACATCGCGTTCAACGGATATATTTTCTGTGTTAACAGAGGTGAGCGTGTATATCGGAGATGTACGATCCCCAACTGTCCAGCTACCCTTAGTACCCGAAACAACATCCCTACTGGAAACGGGCGCCATCCCACATCTACAGCAGCATCCGCGTCTTCCAGAAAATACAAGCCAGCAACGAGATAACGTGCATCCAACACGCAGCAGGAGGACTACTAACTCAGAGCTACTGTAACATCGACAGCCGCCTTAACCAACTAAAGGTTTGGTTTGGTTTGGTTTTATTTTGTTTAACGTCCTATTAACAGCTAAGGTCATTTAAGGACGGCCTCCCCTGTGTGCAAGATGCGTGCGTGTAGTGAATGTGTGTGTATTTTGGGAGCCTGCGATATGTTCACATGTTCGAGTTTGTCTCCTTGTGATAGAGACATTAGGAAGAAGAGGAAAGTTTTTTAGAAAGGCGAGAAGAGACAAGGTCCCAAATTTAGTCGCCTCTTACGATCATGCAATTGGGGGCAGCAGACACAATTCTTACGCCCTACCTGCAAGAAAAGAACGCTTGGAGAATGGTACAACAAGTGTTATCCAGTACGCCGACACAGCATCCCATCTTTTGCATTTAGAGTGACATTGTGATAAATGTGCTTGTTATAGAATTTTTATTTGGTGATTTGCTAGGATTTCTTAAGATTATGGACTTTTCTTTATCTGTGCTTTGCTAGGACTTAATAAAATTATGGACTTTTCATTATCTGTGCTTTTTATGGACTTTTCAATATTTCACCATTAGCAAGTTAGTGCTATTATATTAGTTTTATATCATGTATCTTTGTGCATGTGTGCATTATACGAGTATCAACCAGTGCTAAGTATTCCATGTGTACATGTAATTGTTTTATTTATTTTCATTCCCAGCATTGTATCTGTTTTTGCATATTTAATGATTTAATACATGATCTCTGTCTATACTGATTATATTTGTCATAAATTGCTTGCTAAATTTAGTTATATTTTATGAAATATATATATAACATACATGTAAATGTATAATAAAAATGTATAAAATTGATTTTATATAAAATTAATGAAAGCAGGTTTTCAATCAATGTATTTTGATGTATTTTTATTAAATAATAACTAGAATCTTGTATATATTTATTCATAATTCCAGTATATATTACAAAAATCAGGAAATATATTTGTTAAATATTCCTATAACTAACACAGTATGTCCTAGTGGTGAACAGGTAAATAATCTACCTGTACTATACCAGAACTGACTATAATGACACCTCTATTGTTTTCCAATGTTTATATAATTCCTTTGATCAGAAAAAAGTGGGAGAAAGGAGAACAAACCGTTGTCATACTGTAAAGGAAAAACTTAAAAGTTGAGTATACTGTATCAGGTTCTTGAAAATAAACAAAGTAGTACTGAAAGTTCTAATTACTCGAAGACGAACCATTACTATATCTTTGTTCGAACTGTTTTACGTATTTTGTATCACTGCAGAGTTGATAAAATCGTATTTAAAAAAATAGGTGAAGAATTTATTGAAGAATTGATGGATACTTTATATATTTGTAAGTGTGATCCTATGCAGACAAACTAGTCAAACCTGCTTGAGAGGTCACCTGAAATAAGCAGCCACCTTATGTGGTCAGTCTGTGGTCCGCCCGATTTAAAAAAAAAATGAACCTGAAATAAGCAGACACCTGTCTAATGCGGCCAGCGGTCACAAAAATCTGGCCAGAGACATTATCTCCACATGTATTC
Organism: Mizuhopecten yessoensis; assembly: GCF_002113885.1. Lineage (NCBI taxonomy): Eukaryota > Metazoa > Mollusca > Bivalvia > Pectinida > Pectinidae > Mizuhopecten > Mizuhopecten yessoensis. Next base: position 478,636 of record NW_018408897.1, read on the forward strand.
AGCGGTCATTTTGTCTAGCAATTGACATCAAGAAGATCACAATATATTAACAAGAATACATATCAGTAGAGCAAAGCTAATGACAATGTGTAATTAAAAATTAAAAACCATAGGTAAGGTTTGACACGTGGAATTGACAAGTTGTTTACACAGCGATTTTCAGCTTGCAGTCATACCGACCCATCAACAATGTTTTATAAACAAAACAATTAATCCCACCTTGTGTACTCAATCAGTTTGTTTACTCAAGATACATATCGTATCGAATGTATTGTGCTGTGAAAATACAGTTTACGGGGTACGGGGTACAGCGTAGACTGAAACAATTCATTAAATCGTTCAGCTTCGCAAGACTTTGTTGTGTATTGTAGCAAAACAATGTGTCTGCTTGCATAAGGAAATACACCTTCATTTCGGGTATTATCAATCAAAGTTTAAATAAATTCGATTTGTGAGTTCACCGATTCTTTTTTTAAACACCAGAAACGATGTTATCCACTGTGCAGTCATACAAAAACGTACAACAGCTCAAAAAAGAAGATGTATTTGAACTGTGTTTACTATTTACATCGTAAAGCTACATGTATTGTGAAACTAACTTTAAAGTCAGATATGTGTATCAAGATATATATCGTATCGAATGTATTGTGCTGTGAAAATACAGTTTACGGGGTACAGGGTACAGGGTACAGGGTACAGGGCACGGGGTACTAGAATCAGGTACATCCCGGTGAATTCCGGCTCGAACTATGTACGTGTATAATAGGTATGTACACTGCCGTGTGTGTAGACATACTACCTGTTCATTGCCATTTACAAACTTTGCCATTCACAACACGCAGGCTTAACACGCATTACCAGAAACGAAAGTAGGAGTTCAACTATAAAACGAAAGTAGGACTTGTGTGCAGTCGTGATGTGCATGTGTTGTTGATGATTTGAACGATTAAATATTTTCACAGGAATTTAGAATGAGTGTGACTCGGGAACTGTTTCCTAACCTGATAACAGAGAGGGATTAGCGTACATTTGTGTATGACTTAAAATGTTAGAACGGTAGTAAAGTCGGTAATTAGTGTTATAACACATTACATAAGTGCCATGCAAAGAAAGTTATTTGTGCGGATGTTCTGTCCCTATTGGAGGGCAACTGAGGACTATTGTATGAGGAAAGAACAACTGACGGTATGTTTCTTAAATATGTATCAAACGTTGTTTGGTTACTAAATACTTGCTAATGAAAGTTGAAAGTATAACGAATTGATGTAATTAAGGTGTTGAATTTTACAACTTGGATTCGTTATTGTATATGTCAAGCTTACATCAGTCAGACTAACACTGGCTTAAATACACTAATCATTAAAAGCTAAAGTGACGACATGTCACGTGCACCTCATTTACTAAGTGACATTGTTCTAGTTATAGATTATCACACTGAGTGTGTGTTTCAAGGTTTGTCGTAAGAACAATTTTCTCATCGCTCGCACGTGTATAAAATCTTGAGTCGACCTTATATATTTCTCAATTCATAAATGTTTACTAAATACAGTACTTTCCAAATGACTTATAGCTATAGGCTCAATGATCGATCCTCGGTCTGTGACAAACGTAAACAAAAATAAAATACGTTTCCAAATGGGAAAATCTATTCTCAACTTCTTCTCAAGTCGTTCTTAACTTCTCATACTGACAAGCCATGAAAGTAGTATATAGACATTAACACAGCTTATGTCATCAGAGCTTTCGTAATTAAATATCAAACATACAAAACATGCATTTCTCCTGAACATTATATTTTTTTAATTTTTAGGTTTCACTTGAAAATATACATATGTCAAAAAACCATGAAGAGTCATTAATCGTCGCTTTAACTACTAAAACGTTTATCATCTGGGTCCAGTTGTTCAAAAGGTGGCTAGCTTAATAACTGTTTAACGACATATTTCAAACTTTAATAATTTTGTCAATAAACAAGGTAAAATCGCAAAATTTTGCATGTAAATTCACTCTATTTAAAATTTTATATCTGGAAAGTTTTGACTAATTCAATGGCTGTGTTTTAAAGATACACAAAAATGAAAATTTGCGCTAATCACTGATTAAGCTAATCACTTTTGAACAACTAGGCCTGGTTAACATATGACATGTAATAACATATGTATGTTACTTATTGAGATAAAATATGATACTGTTTTACTTTACACGTTTGTAAGTCAAACTTTAAATTACTGTTTCAACTAGAAAGCTGAATAATGCGGTTATGTGTCGTTATTGTGAAGTCTAAAACCTAAAAAAGGGACTTTTACACACTTATACATCATAATGCTTTGCAGCGCATCGACAACTAAATGCAATGCTTCATGGCATACGGTCTTAATGCTATACACATACCTAACTCTAACACACATGTCATACCGTCTAGTACTTACCGGTATACACATCCCTAACTCTAACACACATGTCATATAATCTAGTACTTACTGGTATACACATACATACCCCTAACCCACATGTCATACAGTCTAGTACTTACTGGTATACACATACATACCCCTAACCCACATGTCATACAGTCTAGTACTTACCGGTATACACATATCTAACTCTAACACACATGTCATACTGTCTAATACTCACTGGTATACACATACATAACTCTAACACACATGACATACTGTCTAGTACTTACCGGTATACACATTCCTAACTCTAACACACATGCCATACAATCTAGTACTTACCGGTATACACATTCCTAACTCTAACACACATGCCATACAGTCTACTACTTAATAGTATACACATACCTAACTCTAACAAACATGTCATACAATCTAGTACTTACCGGTATACACATCCCTAACTCTAACACACATGTCATAATGTCTAGTACTTACTGGTATACACATACATAACTCTAACACACATGTCATACAGTCTAGTACTAACCGGTATACACATATCTAACTCTTACACACATGTCATACTGTCTAATACTTACTGGTATACACATACATAACTCTAACCCACATGTCATAGCGTCTAGTACTTACCGGTATACACATACCTAACTCTAACACACATGTCATACGGTCTAGTACTTAATGGTATACACATACCTAACTCTACCACACATGTCATACAGTCTAGTACTTACTGGTACACACATACCTAACTCTAACACACATGCCATACAGTATAGTACTTCTCGGTTTATAATTCAAATACACGATCATATGTTGGAGTGTTTAGGTCTTTAAGAAATCACTGAAAGTTTAGGGCAGAAAAGTGTATCTAAGAGTAAGTGTAAAATGTTAGGTTAGAGAAGTAACTTAGTGGGTGTGATTATGGTAAGGTTTATTTGTTACTAATGGGATGCGTTTTACTTACAGTAAGAAATGAAAATTGTTATGTGTGCAGGTATGGTAGCCTGCTTCTTAGGATTAGGGGTTCATCTTATGTTCGTTACTTAGAGTAAAAGGTTTATCTTAGAGTAACTAGTGTAGCTTACGGTTTATGAATTAGAGTTAGGAATGCATTTAGGGTTTGTTTACATATTTGGATATGAGGGTGGGGGGGGGGGGGTGTAATTTGTGGAGGGGTGATTGCACAATCATAATATATAGAGTCTGCCAAACATGAATTATACTGCATCGTACAAACGTTTCGTCCTTCTAGGATTCATCGGTGATGCATGGGGCGAAAACAGATGAAAATCCAATTATCTAAACTACAGTTTAAAAAGAGGGCTGTTGCATACAACCCCTTAATTTATTAATGTAAAAAGTTCGAGGATTACTGTTTAACATCAACAAAAGAAATAATTTGCAAAGTGTGTTTATTATGGGTATAACGTAGAGGTAGGGTTGTAAGGGTAAGACAAGAGCATAACCAGGGACAAAAAGTGAGATTTTGGGTGAAGGGTATAAAGAAGGGTAGGACGTGTAACTTAAGTACATGTATGAAATAAAAGGATTTTGCTCTTAGTTAAGCGTTTTTAAAACAAATTCATGTTTCATTCTATTTAAATACAGAACGTCTTCTGATAACATGGTTGCATATTGATTATTCCTTGATCAAGTCTTTCGTTTCCCATTCATAATGTGTACTACACCAGGTCCAGGAGGCCAGGTATTATGTGCGTGTACGTAATATAAATGTGTATACTGGTGAGGGTGATGACTACAGAATGTGTATGTAGCAACATCAACCCAGATTTATCGATCACAATGAGTAAAACTAGAAATAAAATAGAACTCAGATTTCCCACCGAAACGAAAGTAGGTTATTCCAACTTTCGTTTTGTTCAATAACTACACATTTGTGGTAGTTTCTATACCTTTTAACTACACTTTATACATTCTTTGGTTTGGGAGCAGTTCGTTATCTTTGAACAATATTGTTGTCGTAGCACCGAGGAGTTTCATGATTTGTTAATCTATCAGATCACATTCAACAAACGATATTACCTATTTATCTAGCCGGATTAATTAGGTTGACTATGGGGTGTTGTTCATCTCGAAAGAGAACGAAACGGAAACTTAAGGTAGGTTCTTGGGTACTATATCGTACTTGCATAAATAAATATAAATGTATATATCTTGTCTCATATGTCTATTATAGCTTGTAGTTCATACTGTAGGCGTTTCTGGTAGACGTGTGGTTTGACTGTTATTTATGTTTTACTTCATTCTCAGTTGTATTATAGTAACACACATGTACATGTAAAAAGTAAGGGATTACCATATAACTGGGAATTTTATGTCACTGAAGATTTACTGGCCCAACCAAGATTCTTTACTCTAATTGATAAACAGATAACTAATCATACATGAAGAGCATCGTAATGAAATGTTATGGTATAGTTATAAAACCATGAGCCCCTCTTGCCCAAGTGGTGCATTAACACTACTATCAAGAAAGAATATACATCCTCGCTAAACTAATACCTTAACCTGGACGTGTGCGTAATGTTTAAGACAAATCCCTACCTGCAACCAATAGCATTCACTTGCTCTTACTTTGTAATAAAAAGGTTATCTCATTTGCATTATCATTCTGGTTTAAATATCACTCTGACATAATGTTATCCATATTTCCTATATTTTTGTGTACTCAATTAAATGTGCAAGGCAATGTGACTGTTTTGTATTCTTTTCAAAATGCTATCCAATGTTCTTTAGTATTACAGGAAGTACTCGTGAAGTTTACCTAACTCTAACACACATGTCATACGGACTTACTGATATACACATATATACCTAACTCTAATACACAGGTCATTCGGTCTTACCCGTATACACATACCTAACTCTAACAGACATGTCATACGGTCTAGTACTTACCGGTATACACATACCTAACTCTAACACACATGTCATACGGTCTAGTACTTACTGGTATTCACATACCTAACTCTAACACACATGTTATAATGTCTAGTACTTACCTGTATACACATACCTGACTCTAACACACATGTCATACAGTCTAGTACTTAATGGTATACACATACCTAACTCTAACACACATGTCATACGGTCTAGTACTTACCGGTATACACATACATAACTCAAACATACATGTCATACAGTCTAGTACTTACCGGTATACACGTACGTGACTCTAACACACATGTCACACGGTCTAGTACTTAATGGTAGACACATACCTAACTCTCACACACATGTCATACTGTCTGGTACTTACCTGTATACACATCCCTGACTCTAACACAAATGTCATACAGTCTAGACATGTCATACGGTCTTACCCGTATACACATACCTAACTCTAACACACATGCCATACGGTCTAGTACTTACTGGAATACACATACCTAACTCTAACACACATGGCATAGCGTCTAGTGCTTACTGGTATACACATACATTACTCTAACACACATGTCATACCGTCTAGTACTTACCGGTATACACATCCCTAACTCTAACACACATGTCATACTGTCTAGTACTTACTTGTATACACATACATAACTCTAACACACATGTCATAATGCCTAGTACTTACCGGTATGCATATGCCTAACTCTAACACGCATACCATAATGTCTAGTACTTACCGGTATACACATACCTAACTCTAACACACATGCCATACAGTCTAGTACTTCTCGGTTTATAATACAAATACACGATCATATGTTGGAGTGTTCAGGTCTTTTAAAAAATCACCGAAAGTGTAGGGCAGAAAAGGGTATCTAAGAGTAAGTGTAAAATGTTAGGTTAGAGAAGTAACTTAGTGGGTGTGATTATGGTAAGGTGTGTAACTAATGGGTGTGATTATGGTAAGGTTTGTAACTTAGTGGGTGTGATTATGGTAAGGTTTGTAACTTAGTGGGTGTGATTGTGGTAAGGTGTGTAACTAATGGGTGTGATTATGGTAAGGTTTGTAACTTAGTGGGTGTGATTATGGTAAGGTTTGTAACTAATGGGTGTGATTATGGTAAGGTGTGTAACTTAGTGGGTGTGATTATGGTAAGGTTTGTAACTAAGTGGGTGTGATTATAGTAGGTTTGTTACAAATGGGATGCGTTTTACTTACAGTAAGAAAAGAAAATTGTTATGTTTGCAGGTATGGTAGCCTGCATCTTAGGATTAGGGGTTCATCTTATGTTTGTAACTTAGAGTAAAAGGTTTATCTTAGAGTAACTAGTGTAACTTACGGTTTATAAATTAGAGTTAGGAATGCATTTAGGGTTTGTTTGCATATTTGGATATGGGAGGGGGTGGTATTTTGTGGAGAGGTAATTGCACACATGAATTATACTGCATCGTACAAATGTTTCGTCATTCTATGATTCATCGGTGATGCTTGCAGCCAAAAAGATGGAAATCCAAATTATCTAAACTACAGTTTAAACAGGAATTGTTACATACAACCCCCTAATTTATTAATGTGAAAAATTTGAGGATTTCTAGTAAACTTTAAAATAAATAATTTATAATGAACCGTACCATTACTCAAAAGTAGTGGCCGTAAAGGTAATTCCATCAGCAGAGTTCACCACCTTGAGACAATGGGTATCACGTAGAGTTAGTGTGGTAACTTAGGACAAGAGCATAACCAAGGATAAGAAGTGAGATTTTGGATGAAGGGTAATAGAGAAGGGTAAGATGGGTAGTAAAGTACATGTATGAAATAAAAGGATATTGCTCTTGATTAAGCGTTTTTAAAACAAATTCATGTTTCATTCTATTTAAATACAAAACGTCTTCTGATAACACGGTTGCATATTGATTATTCCTTGATCAAGTCTTTCGTTCATAAAAACACATTCCTATTTATAATGGGCACTACACCAGGTACAGGAGGCCAGGTATTGTGTTTCTGTACGTACTATAAATGTGTATACTCTACAGTGTGTGCGTGTGTGTTAGTGTGTGTGGAGGTGTGTGTGTGTGTGTGTGGCAACATCAACCTAGATGTATCGACCATAATGCTTTAAACCAAAAACGAAAGTAGAATTGAGAATTCCCGACAATAAAACGGAAGTAGGTTCTGCCAACTTTCGTTTTGTACATTAACTGTATATCATCAAACTGAAAGCTGATTGGAATGATTTGTTAATTCATCAGGTCACATTTCACAATCAATATAAGTGTGTATCTACATGGATTAACTAGGTCGAGTATGGGGTGTTGTATATCACAAAGTGGACTTGAGGTAGGTTCTTAGATATTATCGTACCGTTATAAATAATATAAACTATGTTTATATCTTATCTTATACGGGTATTATAGCTTCGGCTCACCATCTTTTCTGATGGACTAGTGGTTTGACTATTATTTACTTCAGTCTCAGTTTGTTTGTATTTACATACATGTACATATAATATGTTAGGGATTACAACATAAGTGGGAACTTTATGTTAATTTTATTTGGACGTAGGAGTGCAATTTAGAAAAAATAACTTTTTTATTTACGTTAAGATTCTAGCTTAAATATCACTTTATATGTATAACATGCTCACTACATTTATAGCTTTTTGTACTTAATATAATGTGCCAGACAACAGGCCGTGGGACACAATGATTCTTCTATGAATCTTGTAAAAGTTTGTACATTGTATTCCTCTATTAAATATATAGCTTTATATCATTACCATAATTGTCAAATGCTATTCCATGTATTTTTGATATTGTAGGACGCACTCGAGGAGATTTGGAGGCGTGCACAATCCTACCAAGAGGCACTTAAAATTATTGAAGATGTTTTAAAAGAAAAAAATATGTTTCCGGATTCCATGATATTTGACGAACAGCTTCCAAACTCAAGGACGATAACGTGTCAACCAAAGTCAGCTAAATATATTGATGTCGAAAGTCATAGTGTTGAGGATAGACTACTTGTAAAACCAGACCATGCCAGCAATGCAGATGCGCTTAAATACTACAAGACGGAATTGTTACGTTTACACTCTGTCGTACAAAACCATGAGAAACAGAACAAAACGCAAGAAAATGAGATAGAACGTCTGGAATCAGTATTTAGATCACGAGATGAAGACCTTTGCCGAGCACAAAGAATGGCCCGTCATCTTGAAAAAGATAATGATGAAAAGACCAATCGCATATTGGAACTAGAAGCTCAACAAAGAAACCTTACTGACGTTTCGCAAAGGGAGGAGAAGAAAGAACAGCAGAGAACTTCACAACAAACAACAAAATTTCTTAGACAGGAAACACATGTTGCTGAAAAGAACGGGTTCGAATCCTCGAACAAATCAAACGAAAAACGTAAGTCTTCAAACTTAGTTATGTCATTGATGACTTGTATATAAGTCCAGTATATTTAAATAGCTTTATATCGGTCATTTTATGTTAAATATATTGATATATATTGACAGATTCACCCAAGAGTCTGATTTCTACTAAAAAAATATTCAACATTTGTGAATGGGTATGTCAAAATAAACTTCACACAGCTTGCTACATGTAAAATGTAAAGAAAAGGTCAAAAGTTTGTAAATTACTAGTAAAGTTTGGAAAGTTGAAAATGTAATCGACGTGTCTCTCTGCTTTTATTAGATACCAATGGTGAGCGACAACAGTCGACACGACACTACGAGAATCGGACAGGTGCTCAGGCAGCACTAAAAGCAGAGAAACAATCAGATTACGGAACAATGAAAAGAGAGTTTGAAGTCCAACATGAGAACCAGAGTAGCCTTGATAAACTTAACAAGGAGATAGTAGCACTTCAAGAGGATACACAAGTGGTTGGTGAGAAATTGATCAAAGAAAGGCTAATTAGAAAGAAGAAGGAAAATGACTGTGAGAAACTAGAAAAACAACTTTCAGACAATCAGCGCGACCACGATCAACTGAAAATAGAGATAAAGCATTACGAGGAAAAACAACGGGATTACGAAAAGCTAAAAATGGATTTGGCAGCACTTAAAGGGGAGAAGCAACGGGATCATGAAACACTGAGAGGGAAGTTGGCTGAACCGCATAGGACCATACAACATGGTGAAAAGGAACTAACAAAACAGCTTACAGAACTTCAACAGGAGAAACGACGGGACCACGATAGATTAACAGAAGAGCTGACAGAACTTCAACAAGAGAAACAGCGGGACCACGAGAGATTAACAGAAAAGCTGACAGAACTGCAACAGGAGAATCAGCGGGACCACGAGAAACTAATAGGAGAGCTGACAGAACTTCAACAGGAGAAACAACGGGACCACGAGAAACTATCTGAGGAGCTTACAGCATCAAAAGAGGAGAAACAAGACGTTCAAATGAAGCTTAATGACAAAATAAGAAAATTAGAGAAAGAACTTGTAGACACATCTTCGAAAGTGAAACAGCTCCAGGCTCATCAAGGACAACTACAATCTGCACTAGGTAATAGAAAAATGAGAGAATTACTACATGTATATAGTCCAACATATATGGTATCCAAAAAAGAAGTGTTATAGTAATCTATCTGTAATCTGTCACCAAGTAATTAATGGACGTTCACTCTAGATAAATCCATATGATCCCAACACAAATTATTGCACATGTAGATCATTAATCGGAAAAATCAGGTCTGCTAACAATCAATTCGGTTTGTTTCACTTCAAGATAGACGAGATGATCAAATCGTGTCTATGGAGAAAGACATGAATTCGAAGACAACAGAGTTACAAAGAAAGGAAGCAGGACAGAAATCCCGATACAGTGAACTTAATCAAGAGATCAGGAAACTGGAGGATGAAAACGAGACGCTGTCTGCCAGCATTGAAACACTTCAGCTGGAGATCACAGATTTAAAATCTGAACTTGGTAAGGGTTTGAGCTAACGTGTCCTTCAGTTTCTCCAGAATTTTTGGTAATGACAACTGAATAAAATACCCATCATGTTTTAGTCGGAGATAATGAGTCGTGTCTATTGCTCAATTGTTTCTGTTTCATTCAGCTCAAAATGTGATTGATGTCCAACAACTGTAAAAGATTTGCATTGATTAGGTTGCATTGCAACCGTCAGCTTTAGGGAATTTCCCTTTAGCTCAGCGGTAGAGCATCGGGCTGGAGAACCAAGGGTCGCGGGTTCGAGTCCCAGCGACGGCACTATCTTTATCACTATTTCACGTCCAACATAAAAATCTATACAATGTAAATCATATATGAATATTTTAGTAATATCTACTGTAAAGCAAACTATAAAACTAGTACCAGAAACATTAAGTCTGTTTGTGACAGAATTACATTTTTTTCTTTTAGAGTGTTAAACGGAGTTTTAAACACGCTCTATCTTACAGGTGAAAAGGAAAAAGAGGTCCAAGATTGTTGTAAGAAAAACAATACCTTGTCAAATAACTTTGACCACCTTCACAGTAAACATAAGAGCATGCAGGAGGAACTGGGTGGCCAAATAGAAAAACTCAAAGAAGACAACAAGAAAAATAGCTCTTCAATCCAGGAGTTACAAGAGGACAAGGACCGCTTGGTGGATCAGCTTGGTAAGATACTAATGATTTACTTATGACACGTTCGTGATGCTTGTCTGTACCACCTAGTATTTGTATCCTATTCTTTAACTGACAAAACTTGATTCCTGCAATCGTTCCTCAATTTATTTCAACTGTGAATTATTTCTTGATTTTTTTTAATTGATATTGAATGGGGGTTTTTTTATTGAAGAGCTACAAGCAAACTTAGTCCAAGCCCCGGTATCATAAAAGACTAACATTAGACTAGCATTAATACACAATAATATAATACATTCCATAATGTTTTGGTCGCCAAGTTTTTAGATTATATCTAGAAATTTATCTGATTTTAATATCATCTTATTAAATGTCAATTCATCCCGGACAAAATTTAGAAACGTCACATCAAACATAAAACTATCACTTCACTCAAAACAGAGTAGCATTTGACTGCTACAAAGCAAGTGTTATGTTACGTACGCAATGTTACGTATACATTATAGTGCAGTATGTGACTTGTACATTGCAGTGTAGTTTGTGATGCATTAAATACATTGCAATGTGGTATGTGACGTGTATATTTATGTTTGGTATATAACGTATTTTCTACAGTATAGTGCGGCAGGTAGACATGAGAGTGGGGAATAGGAAATTTGTGCTGTTGAATTCTGTATGTTAATATTAAAATAGATAGGTATTATCAATTACATATATACTTCTAATGGGTCACAGAATAACAATATGAAATATGTTAATAAATATATTTGACAACTTTGGTTCGTGTACTAAGACTACCACTCAATGAATCTTTTGTGTATCAACCATATTCACCAGGTGTCACTAAAGACGATTTTAAGACTCTGAACGTAAACAAAGACAAACTGACAGACACTAGAAACAGAACAACAGGACCATTGCTGGAAAAGCAACTCAGTTAGCAGTCTTTTACGGTTTATATTTGTCTAGGAAAGAAAAAACGAACAAGGAGATTATCTAAAGATTTAATTCATAACGGGAAATTAAAAAAATAAACTCGATTAAACACGTTTAACCTTTTAACAGGTGTCAGTGAAATTGAGCTGAAGACTCTACGGTTAAACCAAGAGAATCTGACACAGGAACTGGAAACAGAACAACGGAATCATCACACCACTCGTACGGACCTCGGGGAACAGATAGTGTCACTAAGGGGAGATAACACTGGGCTGTCGTCTACAGTCGAAAAGTTACAACGGAATGTTGCTTTGTTGGAAAGACAACTCGGTGAGTTGGTTTACGATTTTATTTGTAGGAAAAAGGATACGAAAATGGGTAATGAAAGTTTACGTCTTTTTAGAGAAAATGAATAAAATCGGATTTGATGTGATACGTTTACTCTGTTTAACAGGCGTCAAGGAAGAAGAATTAAAAACTCTGCGGTTAAAAAAGGACCAATTGAGGAGTGAACTGGAAACAGAACAACAGAAACATCACACCACCCGTGCGGACCTTGGGTGTCAGATAGTGTCACTAAGGGGAGATAACACCGCGCTGTCGTCTACAGTCGACGAGTTAAAACTGAAAGCTGCTGCAGTGGAAAGACAACATAGTGAGTAAATTTGACATTATGTCAATGCTACAAATATATAATCTCTTTCTCATACTTACACTGGCATTTTCGTCTAAATTAAGTTCATGATTAATAAAAACGAAATGAGTATGAATTATTTAACGTTGATTTATATACAGATTCAGTTCAGGAAGCTTTTCGTACGGCCAGTATGGAAAAAGGGCAACTTGAGAAGGAAATTACCTCTCTGAGGGATGAAAAGCAGGAACTCCTTAGGGACATGTTAGCCGGACTGGAAGATCTCAGAGTGGCAAATACTGAGCTGGCATCGAACATTGATGTGCTGCAACAAGAAAAGCAAACATTACAAAAGAAATTCGGTAAGATTTATCATATATTCGATTGATACAGAATTGCATGCAATAAAGACACTATAAGATCACGTGTATGGAAAGGCCTCGGATATTCTTCTGTTCCACTTTGGGGGAAAAAATAAAACGCATTAACACTTTTCTTTAACAGATGCAAAGGACGATGAACTTCAAACCATTCTACGTGAGCTAAGAGAGGCAGCAGAGCGAGCAAAGAGGAAATCCGTCGGTATGGAAATCAAAAGGAAACTGTATTTGTTATTAGCCAAATACAGCTATATCTGTTATAATGCAAAGTCTATAAATAGCATTCACTTTTCATAACAATCGAATGCATTGCTTGCTAACAGGATCGACACAAATATGTGTATAACGTTTATGGATGGGAGATGAAATAGCTCTGATAAATTAGAAATCTCCTCAAGTCCGAGATTACGTATTGCTGAGGAAAACAAAGTTCAGTGACATTTTCCGTCCGAACTCATTGACAAAAAATGACGAAGTAAGTGAAAGTCTACCATTAGCAAAGGCCTCCGATTCCCCCACACCGGTCATCTGTACTATCTTAAATAAAAGTAAAATCATAAGTTGTCTTACGCTCCTTTACTTTACATTGTACTTGAATACATTCCGTCCATGTCCTAGATTGCCCTGTGTGGTTTGTTACAGTGCTGAGTATACGTAGTGAGAAAAGCGGGATGGGAAAGACAATGGTGGATATGGTTACCAAGGAAATAACAAAACGCCTGGACAGCAAAGTGGACAAGAGTTGTATGGACCTGACAATACAGCCACACAATGCGTCAGCAGGTGCCATAGGTGGGCCCCTAGTGGTCCTTTGTCTCAACATGTCCAGGATTGGCACCAATATCCAAGATACATTGAAGGGGATTAAAGGTAAATCCCAACTTAATCCCTAAGAAACTAATGCACTGAGGTAGTATATTCCACTGACGTCTTCCAATAGTGTATTTTTTTTCTCACAACCACAGTCTGGAATATGTTTACTTTGTCTAACTTTGTGTTATAGTAGTATCCAGGCAATACGGGCTTATATTAACTCTCTAAATATTCCAAAACTAACACAATAAATGATAAACGAATTGTTTTATTCCTTCTGTATGTATATTTCAGTTGACAAAGACATGATTGTCTTGGTGCTTCATCATACCAGCAAGGAGAACCTCTCGTCTCTAACTCCCACAAGTCTCCGCGTTACCGGAAGTGAGTTACGGCAGTTGGGCGGGATCATTGATATGGCTTTCGACAGTAACAATGGGTTGTATGCGTGTGATCTCAACACCACTGCAATTGAAAAGTTGGCAATTATTCTGAAAAAATATTGATGCACGGAGTATGTATAGAATTGTAGATGATCTGAAGTATTACGTGATACGCGGTACGTCTGCCCAGATACGTATATTACAGAGATTCTGTAATATACGTCTCTGGTCTGCCGGGGCTGCAATAACTTTCCCATGGCCAATTGTGAAAAACTCTACTTGGCTGTATTTCGTATTTGCTTGTGTATTTCGTATCAAAGTGTTCTTCGATTCTATTGTTAACGGCATTGATAGGCACTCACAAACACGTTGGTTATCGGTACGGTCGCATGTGTCCTGGAATGTACATATACCTCTGTGGAGTTGTTATCTACGTCGCTACCTGTCGTAACATAGGACAATTAAGATATGGAGATGCTAAGCTGAGATAATAATGTATTAAATGGTGTTACATATGTTTGTCGCAATAAAAGCTCACAAGAGCTAATGTTCCTTGTTTACCTTTATGCGACGCTAAATACAGTTTCTTGTATCTTGTTGTACATACCCACTATAATTGTTGTCGTGTTGGTTTTCTTAACCCTTTAAATTACCAGAAATTATAGTTTGTCCTGTATGTGTGCGGAAGTGTGAGGGTGATTGTGGGTTGGTCGGTCTATATACGAAATTGTTTTGAAAAAATGTATATGTCCACCTGTCTGTTGTGTAGTGATAACCTCGTTTGGAGAGGTGGAATTAAGGCATCCCTATCTGTATATGTGCTTGTTAATAGTTGTATAGAAAGTAATAAGATGTAAACAACTAAATTCCATAGCTAACTAACACCACGGACTTATATTCCGTGCTAACACTATAAACTTCACTTGTAGATGTGTACGATCTGGCACGTATTGAAGGTGAATTACTGCATGTACATGTCGATTGTATATGCTTTATCTGTATTTGCCATTATATGGAAACACTTCATGAGTTTGCTGTTAAGGCCAGGAAAAGGGAATGTAGTAGACATTTCAATGCTAATAGCACGGAATTACTTTATCTAAGTCCGCGCTAATAGTAAGTATGTGTGTCTGTAGTATAGATTTATGTGTGAGAGACAGCGAGACAATTAAGTGTGTTTGGTCACGGAATTAGTTTGCTATCTAAGTCCGTGGTTTGGTAGATTCTTTAAGTTATATCTTAAGTTTAAACAGAACAAGCAACATAGCACCCGTTATGCTATGTATTTGATTTTTAATATACATATAAATAATAATGTATAGTATCTATTGATAAAGTACATACATGTACGTAGTACACAAGTCAGTTGAACTAAAAGCTGATTCTAATAAAATCACTTCTACACCAAGAAGTATTAATCGGAGATAAATATTGTATTCGCGGGGCATTTTTATCAGTTTGAAATAAAGCTTTTGGTACGCTTACAGAATGGTTTTGTTACTTGTCAACACATGTTGCAGCTATTTTCCTTTTTTTACTGACTAATGCAGCACATTTCCTGAACATGTGGATGAGTATATAATCCCTGAAATGTTGAGGGCGTCCACACTTGGTTAGAAGTCATCGTCAGATTTAACAAGGGCGTAACACTTTCTCCAGAGGTATCCGGTGTCTTACGCTCAACGTAAACAACATGTGGTCGGGAAATTGTACTTCATAAAAAAGTTATAGTGTATTATTTCGTCAGAATTGCTTTATTTATCCTCACATAAAGGTCACAAAAATCATCACCCATTGATTGAAATTTGATTCAGTCGCGAGTTATGATCATTGAGTAGTGTATCAACTGTGTATGTACACTTTGTGTTGCATTGCATTATGCCACTAATTTCTACTCACAACTCTCTACCCCCATCCCCCCACCCCCATCCCCCATCCCATCCCTCTCTCTCTCATCACTTTTTCTCCAAACTCGCACATCCCTATCTAACCCTCGTCTATTGTCTCTCTCCCTCTCGTTCTAACCTTACCTTACCTTATCTATTTGTCTGTTGTCTCTCCCCCTCTCGTTCTTACCTTACCTTACCTTCACCTATTTGTCTGTTGTCTCTCTCACCTTACCTTACCTTACCTTACCTATTTGTCTGTTGTCTCTCTCCCTCTCGTTCTGACCTTACCTTACCTTCACCTATTTGTCTTTTGTCTCTCTCCCTCTCGTTCTTACCTTCCCTTACCTTACCTTTCCTTCACCTATTTGTCTGTCGTCTCTCTCCCTCTCGTTCTTTCCTTGACTTACCTTACCTTACCTATTTGTCTGTTGTCTCCCTCCCTCTCGTTCTTACCTTACCTTCACCTATTTGTCTGTTGTCTCTCTCCCTCTCGTTCTTACCTTACCTTACCTTCACCTATTTGTCTGTTGTCTCTCTTCCTCTCGTTCTTACCTTACCTTNATATATAATTCTTTTGACAATGTCCCTATTTGACTATTTTGGATAAAATATCAACCATTTTCTAGGATAAAGGGTCAATCGTAGCCCCCTCCCCCCGTCCCTTTAAATAATAGTTATTAATTTTCGAGACTGCAACGAAGACATATTTTGACAACGCTGGTCTGGTTTTTTGGTTGTTACCTTTTCAGGCGCTAACTACTAGCCAAATGCCACCTGGCTAATATCTCCCCNGTGTCTGTTGTCTCTCTTCCTCTCGTTCTTACCTTACCTTACCTTCACCTATTTGTCTGTCGTCTCTCTCCCTCTCGTTCTTACCTTGACTTACCTTACCTTACCTATTTCACACATACAGTTATTGGAATGTTTTTTATCTGAATATTCTTTAATATCACAAAGTAGAATTGCCAACATTTTGCCGATTTATAACCAGTAATTTTGAATTCAATGCAAATATAAAAAAACACGAAATAAACACACACGCAGTACGTAATATTAACGTATTCTTAATCAAATCCTCGACAAACTGTTGTCATGATATACTATAATTGGCGCCATAAGCGCCATAAAACTAACTATTTTTGCTTATAAAAACGCATATGAAATAATTTTGCATGCCCCAATTTTTGTTTGTGCATTTATAAATGAACATACGAGATAACTTAATGACGCCGTCAGTGCGGACACAATGAGTCCGATTAAGACATAAGAGGCAGCCCAAAGAAAGTCGTCAAAAAAGGCCAAGTTGTGCACTGTAACAGAAACGTGTATAATACGTCTCTGAGTAATCACGGACTAAGGTAATTTAAACTAATTCCGTGTTGTAATTAAGGAGTCAACATCATATACATATGCGCATTCCCAAAACTATCAAAGTTATTTTCAATAAATATGCAATATCATGGTTGCGAGTATATGATTAAATATCTAATTGCAATTTACACATACAATATATGTAACGTTACAACCTTATTAACACTTAATTGGTAACAGGGTTTAGAAATACGTGCATGTAGTTTAATTTGTGGTATAGATTTCATTATGTTAGATAAATACCACCTAACAATCATCCAGCAATCGAGTTTAAATTTAGTAGTTGGTGGGGGGGTGGGGGAGGGGGCGGGTAATCTTAAGTTTTTTCTTGACATTTTTTTTAACATTCTCATATTATTACATCAAATTAGATACAAATTCAGAAAAATAATCATTTTCTATATAAGTTTGAAACAAGATACATAGAATAGTCCAATAGTATATGTAGAACTTTGAGAAACAAACAATTAAAAAAAGAAAAAGGAAAAAAACAAAGTTTGACTATTTTTACATGCTGAAACCAGCTAATAAGATATCAAGTGTTATGTACTAATGTATTGGTTAAGAAAAAATTAGGAAAGAAAAGAGTAGTAAAGAGAAAGAGGGACAAGAAAGAAAAAGAAGATTGGAGAGGTGTCGAAGGATTTGACAAGGGCTTATTGTTCAATTTTGTGTCAATTTTTTAACATAGACTATTAACAGAAATTATGTACATTGGTACTATATTATTATAATTAATTTTCATTTCAGTTATATGGCCTGCAGTAATCTTTCCCATTTTTGCCATTCCCTTTTAGAATAAGCGAGATATTTTTCACCATTACCTACAGTGCTCAATGTATTTTGAGTATCGTAAATATCTTTGATTAGGTTTTTCAAAGCTAAAACTGATAGACCAGTTTGCAGACATCTAGCCTTATAAATATATAGTTTAGTGATAAGTATACTAAATTATCAACATTGTTTTTTCTATCATAGTTGACTATCAGCTGTAGCACGGAACTAGATTGTTATCTAAGTCCGTGGCTGTAGATAGTTCGAGTAGATCTATTATTAGAAATGTACTCAGCTACACGAGTTGCTTCCCTTCAATGCTTAGTCATCGATACCGTTTCTATCGTTGAAAACAAATATAGATTTTGACAGAATACCTACTTGATACGCTATAAGATTAATTTCTGATATATTCAACTTCTTTTCGATGCCACATGAGATTATGTCATAAAGATACTTCTTTACTGTACTTAAAACCATGATGTTAATATACCATTTTTCTATAGTTACAAGCGACATTACAGAAACAAGCTAGTTAAGAACTCCTGAAATCCACGATGGAAGTTAACGGTTTTCATAGCGATACTTATATAGACAAGAAGACAGTTGTCACTGATCGTCTGCAGAAACGAGAAATAGAACGACAGGAGGATATCCAGAGACGTAAGGATGAAAAGGATAACTCCACTAACGCCAAGGAAAGCACCCAGTACTTCTCCGATAATTTCAATATTCAGAGAGAATCTGTGGAGAGAGCCTTAGCAACATGTAACGGGAATTGTTCCGACAAGATCATATTGCGGGAGCGGTTTGATTTCGTTGCTCAATCCTACCAGAAGCTGCAGAAGTTCGTTGCCGACTCTGTCATGTTTCTACCTTCCTACGATTTAAGGCAGGCACAGGAAGCACTGGGCAAGATGCAGGGTCAAATCCAAGAAAAAAGGGATCAGTTACTCCCGAAGAAGAAGTTCGCGTTCAGTTCAAGGAAGAAAGTTGACAAGGACCCCCAGGTTATGACTAATGGTGCTCATAAAATGATAGAAAAGTCTGACAATCTAGGCATTGAACTTGCCGGGTGTAAGGTTGTCGGACTCCAAGGGGTAACTCTAGTTAAAGATAGCGGCGACATTACTTGTAAAGATGTAGCTGTGACCAACCTCAATGATTGTACACTGAAGCTTTTTGGAGCACCATCTACAGTGCATATGAAAAATCTGAAGAATTGCACGGTTTTATGTGGACCAGTTTCAAGTTCAGTTTTCATCAGTGACTGTGAGGACTGTGTTTTCGTTCTATCTTGTCAACAGCTAAGAACCCACACTACAAAGGATTCCAGTGTGTACCTTCATGTTACCAGCAGGGCCATCATAGAAGACTGTAAAAACTTGGACTTCGCACCATACAGTCTCAGTTACCCAGGTCAAAATGAACATTTTGACAAATCTGGACTAGACATAAACCGAAACAACTGGAATGATGTTGATGACTTTAACTGGCTGGCCAGCGATGTTCGCTCGCCTAACTGGGCCATCATGGAAGAGGAAAAGAGGAAGAAATTCCTGGAGGAATAAGACATCAGCAACAAAGTAAACACCTACATGCTGGTGTATGGAAAAACTGTGCTGTTTAGCATCAGTATTGACTTGAGGTATATCCAGAATACATATGTTTTAACATTTTGAATATATTTCGTAATGCAGACATTTAAACATTTTGTGTTTAAATTGATCAAAACACATTAAAAGATGTGTGTGGGATTTTTTTCTTGAGTGCTTGAAGAGGTTTCATCACTGCTGACCATAAGATATCTTGTAGGTATATGAAATAAGACAAGATGAAAAATGTTAAAGAGTAAAGACTTTAGGCAACATTTTCTATCGATTATTTAGATATGATATACAGATCAACATTGTGAATCTCTGTAATATTTTGTGTTTTACTCAAGTCAAACATCAACTTTGAGCACTGTTCGGTCCTAAAGATAAAATGGATTATAATAACAAATAAAAATGTTTTAATTATCTTCTTCTGTTCAATAAGACATGGGGTCATGTTTGCCAGGGGTACTTTTCCTTTGAGGGGTACGTGCTATAATGTTCCTGTAATAAACGCTCTTGATCATAGATCATAGACCCCCATCATATATATATATATATGGAAACCAAAAATCATCAACAAGGCAAAATAAGTTAGCAGTTATCAACTATATTTGTCTCGTTGATGATTTTGTAGTCTGCATATATCTAAAGATGCACAAAGTTCTCATTAGATTTAACTTTATACAAATATATTGTATGTATATGTGTGTTGTCTGTATTGTGCATTAAGAAAAAACGCAAGCATGCTACAAGGATTTTCCTTGGAATCTTGCCCCCACCCCTGAGAGCTTTGAAGTACTACTTTTAATGGAAAAGGTTTACCATAAGTGCTTGAGTGATACAGGCCATCTAGGCCTCTTGTCTATCTTATTGTTTAAATTTGTTAATTGAATAGCTATGTAATCTTGATCATTGAAACATGAAAATGATATTTGAGAGGAAACGTAATTAACTTCCAAAACATTCGCATAAGTTCTCTATTTCCCAATGTATGTAAGTGTAAAATATATATAGCCCTATTCGAGTGATTCATAGCCAGTCACACTTGGGTGACCACCTCACCTTTATGTATACTGGCCTATGAATGGAGGATAATTTGCTTTCCAGGTACATAATTTTCAAGAACTGGATATAGGTAGTGGATGTCAGACAAGTGATGAAGGATTTATTATTTATATTTACAATCAGGATTTTTTTTTACACTGTTAAGTAAGATGATATGAAAATGAGAATCACCAAGTTTGACAGTTAAAACTTAAAGGTTAAAATATGGTGCGATCTGACATATCTGGTTGTTATCAATTTACCTCTCCAAATTCATCAGCAGGAATGTATGATATGGAGGAGGTTGCTTTGTCTTATGGATAACTAGTTGTTTCTATTATGTTTATATTCATTGCATACTTTAAATTATGAAAAAAAAAAACATACATTTTTGCTAAGAACAAATGTAGAAACCATTGCAAATTTACTTTTGTATCAGATTGAAGTGTATCATTGTCAATGAAGCGAACAGATATGATGCACAGTTTAAAAGATAAGCTCAAACATGTATCTTGAGGAGGTATGTACATGTGTTACCATTGATAAGAATAATTGTGATGATTGTTTAAACTTATGCTATAAACATTACCAGAAATGTTAGTTTTGAAAATCATCCATTGCGAAAATAATGAAGATTTCAAATAACGATATGATTTTTTTTAAGAAGACAAATAAATTATAATTTATTTCACATAAATTGAGACATTTGTTGTTTTTTTTGTTCTAAAAAACGTCAGTGTGTCATATAAAAAGGTAGCAATACTAGCATTCCTGCTAGCAAGACAGATTATACTGTTATCAATCTGGCAGAGTGTCTGGAAGCTGATGAAGTAACCTACTGGCAGTGATCCCTGCAGGGATTCCATTAACCCTATATGCTTTCCTAAAATGGCTTTTGACCCTCAAAATGTTACAGGTTTGCTATATCAAGGGGTCAGAATACAGGATTTATGCTTGATTTTACTCACGACTTGTGTGTCCAGCAGAAACACTGCATTCATCAGCCTTTTCCCTCCAGTGACTCGTTCTGAGGAGCCATATGTATATGATGCCTGTAACTATTATGTTTTGTTTTGTACCTTGAAGGGATAAACCTTTATGGCTGATAGAGATGTTCTAATAATAGATTACAGTCACAGAGGTCATCTATGTGAAAACAAAATATCAATGACCTTGACTGACTTTCAAGGTCACAGGGGATTAAATGTGTTAAAATCATCAAACAGCTTCTTCTCAATAACCAAAACCCAGGCTGATGATATTTTACCAGTACATTCTGGGATAGAAGACCTACCAAATTTGTTCAAACAAATGACATTGACATATATATATACTTTCAAGGTCAGTAGGGTCAAATTGTTAAAGAATCAAGTGGCCAAGGGCAATATTGATTTCGGCAGTAGCCAGTCAGTGATGAACAGTTACATAGTTTGTTCGAATAAATTGTCTTAACTCTTTTAAGGTGGGAAGGGTCAATTGTGTAATCTCTAAACAAAAAATCTTCAAAATGACATTAAGGCAAAAGTTGGTGATATTTGGCTGATAGCATGCTTGGATTAATGGCTGCCTCATTTGTTCAAATGAATAAAATTGAGTCACTTTCAAGGTCACAGGGTTAAAATGTGTTAAAAAATTTCCTCAATAATAAAATAAATGATGATCATATGTGCTCAGGTGAATGCTGGAATGAAAGGGCTACCAGGTTTGTTAAAATGAATAAAAGTAACTGACTCCTTTCTAGATCAATAATATGTTCGACCTTTGTCCACTTTTAAGTTTACAGGTGTGAAATTAATACCCGGTCATAGATACAGGCCAATTAAACCTCTTGTTTACAAATGAATTACCTTGACATATCTGCAGATCAAATATGGTCAAATATGTTAAAAACTCCCTTCATTTAAAAAATATTGAGGCCTACATTTAGAGTAACAATTAAATTGAATTAAAATGATCAAATGACTTCTGTTAGTTATGTACAAGACAAAGGCTCATGATATTTGTCTTGTATCTTTCTTGGATGAAGGCCAAAGATCGTCAAGTTTATCCATTGACCTTCCCTGAAGGTCACAAGTGTTAATGTTGAATACATTCAAATCTCCCAACTTCTTCTTCTAAAGGACATCAAAACTTTGGTGTATGATAATTGGTGCAAAGCTTGCTTTGATAGTGGGCTTTGTGTTTGATTTATAAAATAATGACCCTGATCTACTTTCAAGATCACATTGGTCGAAGAACTAAGTTATTAAAACTTTAACTAATTTACAAGAAAGAACAATAAGGCTCAAAATATTCTCACAATTCTTGACTTCCAATCTATGAAATTATATTCCATTGTCCGGTCAAAGTCATATTTGCAATGTGGACACCGTCAAATCAGGTGACAAATACAGGTCCTATACGACTTTTGTTGTAGATCCACATTTCAGAGCTGTGACGGGATGTGTATGGTACCGTCCTACTCTCTCTGTTTGACATGTGTTCATACGATATACCTTTTGTGTCTTCCTTGTGAAGTTTTGGTGGTATCATGTGTAGAGAAATAGACGTCTGACTATAACACCTATTGCTGTCTATCTACCCAAATATTTACACTTCTTATGTCAAGGTCATCATATCGTTAGAAAACACATTTCAAAGATGTTGTAGTGTATATATATGGAACCCAGTTGACACATTCTTTGTTGAGCGGTACCTGTACATGTCACACACGTAAATGTACATGTATATACAGATACAAGTTCAAGTTCAAGTTCAAGTTCTTTATTACTTTAAGTCGGNCATTACAAGGCGCTTATGGCTTGGTTTAAAGACAATTACGGAGTTTAGTTTAAACCTATTTTATTGCAATATAATTACAAAAGGATTGGGCACAATTACGGAGTTGGAGCTATGCTCAATAGAACACCAAATAGATCCCTATTAAGGATCTTGGTACACGTTTACATGTTACTGAAGTTCTTATAGATGCATGTCCCATAAAAGAACGCTTTGGACCGGGATACAAGTCATAGATGAAGTAGCCGAAGAAAGATACGCTTCAGTTAACAGGACGCGTAGGACCGGGATACACGTCGTAGATGTATTTAGCTGAAGTAAGATACGCGTCACTAAACAGGACGCTTTGGACCGGGATACAATTCATAGATGGAGTAGCTGAAGAAAAATACGCTTCAGTTAACAGGACGCGTAGGACCGGGATACATGTCGTAGATGTATTTAGCTGAAGTAAGATACGCGTCACTAAACAGGACGCTTTGGACCGGGATACAATTCATAGATGAAGTAGCTGAAGAAAGATACGTTTCAGTTAACAGGACGCGTAGGACCGGGATACACGTCGTACAGATGTATATGCAGTAGCTGAAGTAAGATCCGCGTCAGTAAAAGGGACGCTTAGGACCGGGATACATGTCATAGATGAAATAAATAAATATAAAACATTTGATATAGCGCCTTATTACCCCTTTGAGAAAAATCTAGGAATCTGATTGGTTAAAAACTACAGTGTACCAAACCGCATTCGTAAATCTCAAGGGGTATACGAAAATCTCAGGGGGTATACGGTCATGTCACGTGATTCTCCGCAGTAATACGGTGGAATCACGTGCTTTTACAAGGGGTATACGGGTCACGTGTCTTTGTATCTTGCGGCCGGGCAATGGGAGACAACTCGCATTCGTCGTCTACTTCCGGCGATGTTTACAAAATGACAAAACGTTTCGCTTCGCATACTGATGAGGAAATACTCGCCAAAAGGGCTAACTATGTGCCACAAAACACACAAAAGTCGAACAGACGAGCGGCAAACATGCTGAGGACGAATTTAAAAGAAAAGAATCAGGAAGAACAGTTCGAGGAGTTTGATAAAACGAAACTAAATGAGGTAGATCTACTGTGCCATTTTTATCTTGACAACAGAAAAGTTGACCGGGAACTGTACAAAACCAATATAAAAGACTCAAAGGGGTAATAAATTCGTAACTAATATTATCTAGCTAACATAAGCCACTCTAAAGCACTGTAAAGTAGGATACGTTGCACGAAACAGGACGCTAAGGACCTAGATACAATCTTAAATATATTAGCTGAAATAAGATACGCGTCAGGAAGCAGGACGCTGAGGCCTTAGATACATTTGTAGTAAATGAAGTACATGTAAGATACATATCATGGACGCTTAGGACAAATCGTAAGGAACAGATTTTTAATCTACAGTGTTGATCGAGGATCGAGGTAAACGTCGTAACTACTTGCCCGGACGTTTAGGATCGAGGTAACGTCGTTGATCTAACTGAAGCTGAGTTGATACTGTACATGTTACTTTTCTGGAAGCTTAGGATCGGGTAAACGTCGTTAATCTAACTGAAGCTGAGTAGATACTGAACATGTAACTTGTCCGGACTCTTAGGATCGAGGTAAACGTCGTTAATCTTACTGAAGCTGAGTTGATACTGTACATGTTACTTGTCCGGACGCTTAGGATCGAGGTAAACGTCGTTAAATTAATCTAACTGAAGCTGAGTAGATACTGAACATGTTACTTGTCCGGACTCTTAGGATCGAGGTAAACGTCGTTAATCTAACTGAAGCTAAATACAGACGTAGATATATATAACTTATCAGGACGCTTAATAAGGGCATCGGTAAACGTGGTTAATCTAAATGAATTTATAATAGATCCATTTCACTGAGTACGCTTACGACCTTTATACACTTTGCATTTGTAGTAGAAGTTGTTAAATATACCAAACAGGACCTTGACTTTTGATCTGAATGTTAAGTCAGATGAACACAGAACGTTAACAGGACATTGAATTTGGACCTGATTGTTACGTCAGATAAACACAGAACATTGACAGTACCTTGACTTTGGACCTGATTGTTACGTCAGATAAACACAGAACATGAACAGGACCTTGACTTTGGACCTGATTGGTACGTCAGATAAACACAGAAAATTAACTGGACATTGAATTTGGATCTGATTGTTACGTCAGATAAACACAGAACATTGACAGTACCTTGACTTTGGACCTGCTTGTTACGTCAGATAAACAGAACATTGACAGTACCTTGACTTTGGACCTGATTGTTACGTCAGATAAACACAGAACATTGACAGTACCTTGACTTTGGACCTGATTGTTACGTCAGATAAACACAGAACATTGACAGTACCTTGACTTTGGACCTGATTGTTACGTCAGATAAACACAGAACATTGACAGTACCTTGACTTTGGACCTGATTGTTACGTCAGATAAACACAGAACATTGACAGTACCTTGACTTTGGACCTGATTGTTACGTCAGATAAACACAGAACATTGACAGTACCTTGACTTTGGACCCGATTGTTACGTCAGATAAACACAGAACATTGACAGTACCTTGACTTTGGACCCGATTGTTACGTCAAATAAACACAGAACATTGACAGTACCTTGACTTTGGACCCGATTGTTACGTCAAATAAACACAGAACATTGACAGTACCTTGACTTTGGACCTGATTGTTACGTCAGATAAACACAGAACATTGACAGTACCTTGCCTTTGGACCCGATTGTTACGTCAGATAAACACAGAACATTGACAGTACCTTGACTTTGGACCCGATTGTTACGTCAAATAAACACAGAACATTGACAGTACCTTGACTTTGGACCCGATTGTTACGTCAAATAAACACAGAACATTGACAGTACCTTGACTTTGGACCTGATTGTTACGTCAGATAAACACAGAACATTGACAGTACCTTGACTTCGGACCTGATTGTTACGTCAAATAAACACAGAACGTTAACAGGACATTTACTTTGGACCTGGATACACATTGTACACGTATAGCTGATTCGCGTTAACATCGAACGTACTTTTTATTTAGGACGATATTAAGAAGCACAATGTCGCATAATACAAAAATATATTTAAATATACTTTTAATTAAACAAATGATATTTACATATATGTGTAAAGCAGTACTTTTTCAGAGTGATTCACACAAAAATACAACTTTTAAGGTACATTTTAGCTTCACACAAAAGAGAAGGACTCTGGAATGAAATAATATCATCCGTTTATATTTCGTCTACTTTTGTAAGCGCCGTTTGTTGTGTTGGTCTTTGTTCCCATTGGAAATCCTCTTCCGGTTGTTGATAAGTCGCAATAATAGGAACCCCTGGCACCGATGACGTCACGGTATTTACTGACGTCATCGACGCTTTGTTGTCTTCTCCAGCGTTGGAGATTCCTACGGCTCTGGTCTGACTTCGCTGGAATTTAACTTTGCCGTTATACGCGAGATCTTTGGTCAGTTGTCCTATTTCGACCATCTGTGGTCGCTTGGTGAAGGTGACATGTTTCCGCTTGTCTCCCCGGAATTTAATCCTAGTTTTACTACTAGGATCTAAGTCTTCTGAAGCTGACGGAGAAACTATGACTACACGCGCTCCGCCCGTATACGTCTTCCCGCCTTCCTTGGTCTGTCCATTTCCCATGAGTCACCTCCCCATCGGAATACCTAGGCCATCATCTACCTGTAATATACAAAATTAAAGGATCTTTCATAACCATGAGCTAAACATATGTATTTGCCTATAACGGTGACAAAACGATTGGACACATATCAACATTATCCACGCCCACTCCATCAATATATATACATCGAATTTACAAACATTGATGGACTCACTACCATATATTTACCATCGTATGGCATTACCACTATTTAGTACATCACATGATAAGTTCTAGGATAGCTATTGGATAACTACCCTTGTTCAATTTGGTATAGTTAGCATCCGCCCTTGACAACGGGAAATATACCTGGAGACGGGCACTATACCCTTTTTTGGACCGCTGAGACTGCGGGAAAAGTACCGTGACGCCTAAGAGTTGCGCCCCTTCTCCTAGGGAGCGCTGTACATTTTCTACTTTCACTTCATTGTTGTCGTCTGCCAAAATGGCTTCGAGATTCGGGACCGGGAATGCCGATTGCTTCGCAGAGGCTCAGCAATGCATAAAGACGAAGCAGGCGACACAATTTGCCGTCGCAGTCCTATAAGACTTCCTACTGGAAAAGGGAACCGTATGTGACCTAGCGGTGATTCAATCCAGTGAATTGAACGGTGTTTTGGCGGATTTCTATGCCAATATACGGAACAAAAAAGGAGAGATCTACTCAAAAAGTTATCTTATTGCCATCAGGCAAGGTTTGCGGCGGCATTTACAAGAACCATCATGTGGCAGAGATTTCGACATTCCATTGTTTGTACACCTTCTTTCAAATTTAATAATTGTACCGTTACAATTAACAACAAGTGAACAATTCATGAATCAAAACATCAAATGTTACGTTCAAATTTCCAGCAGTTGTTAATTATTGAATATGTTATCCATGAAGTTCCTCATGTTTGTTTCATGTGATGTACTAAATCTAGTATGGCCCTTTCCCTCGGGAACAGTTCCCTCGGGAAAGGGCCATAATAGAATAATAACCCAACCAAATTCAGTTGGCATTCGTTTAGGCTATGAATGCCGAGGATTGATTGTTAACGTCATCATTATTATGACGTCATAATTGTTACGTTAGATACCACTGACCCTCCCCGGGAGATGGCTGATTCATGTTGGATTTGCCTTTGTCCACTTGGAATTCATATTGCCTATGAATGCCAAATGAAAGCAGTTCAATACTTATATCTACCATTTTTGGAATATGTTCATCTCATTAAAAAAAAAAACAATTACACTTATTATAATTCAGTATTTAGTTCAAATAATGTATGTATCTTGTATGCTTGTTGAACAGCCATCACCCGGGGAGGGTCAGTGGTATCTAACGTAACAATTATGACGTCATAATAATTAGTTTGGTAGGGTTATATAGTGGCAATGCCATACAATGTTGAATATCGCTTAAATAACATAGGAGCAAAAAAAAAAAAGGCATTTTGGACGCATATACCGCGACTTGCAGACGCGAGTTTAACGCTCCATGTGAACATGATCTTTAGGTGAAATTTCAGAAAGAATTAAGATTTGCATGCATGCACGACCGAAATCTTAAATCCAAATTGAATAATGGTATATCATCACTAACTTAGTATTTTAATGAATGAACAAACTGTTACACACAAACTTACCTTATTTAAACAATTTTCCTATGAAACACATAATGACATAATAATGTCGTGTGTCACTATCGATACAATATCACGTACCCGTGGCGTTTTTGTCAATCAAAGCTACAGGTTTATATAGATAAGTATTTACATACGATGTCGACCAATAATCCAACCGTCAAAATGGCGTCGTTTTTCAACACTACCTATAGATCTTGGTACGTTTTCAACCTTTCATTTCACGAAACTGTGCTGAGTTATACAAAGCTGAGCACACACCGATCGCTCCTTTTGATTAAACAAATTAAGTTTTAAATACCTTTGGGTAATGTCTATACTGGCTAACGTGTTCTAAAGACTATTGCGTACTACGGAGTAACACAATATGTACCCCGTGTGGTGGTGTGAAATATTTACTCTGCCTTTGAATTCTCTGTCGTCAAAAAGGTCTATCTATATTCTAATGACTATGTGTATGGCCAAGCCAGTCTGTACACAACTGTATTGTGTAGTCCTGTATCGACATTATTCACGGTCATCATATGTAAGGAATGGGAATCAAATAAAACGCTCGTCTTTTTCTGAGTTGGTATACATATGTTGAATCCGACACGTATCGTGTTTCCGCAGTGATCCTGAGATCCACATCAACAATAGAGACATGGTACATTATAAGGTTTATAGACACGACAAACAATGATTAAGCCTATGTATAATATATTTTACTTTTTAGACGTATATAATATAGTATATCTCTTAAATTATGAAATGTATCAAGAACAATCGAGCGAACACGAACAAATATGTATAAGCCGTGTGCCTATATAAGGCGGTGTTGTGAGGTCTGAGCCACATAATTTAAGTTAACACTACTGCAGCAAACTATAAAGACGTATCTATACACTATAATGTCATCCTACATTTACAACTAATTAAACTGCCAACTTTAACTTACTGTTATATCGGGACTGGGCTGCGCGACTAATTCAATCCACGTTTCTACTGTGACTGCTACTGAAATCACCAAGAAACCAGTTTTATGACGTCACTGTACGTGCAGCGTCACAATGTTTCAAAGAATAATCCAAGTTTTATAATATTGTGATTTAAAAAGTAACACCATCCATGCCCCAAAAGGCAAAGTTTACACCACGTGGTTCTCTGCTCACAATCCTTTCTGGACGTGTTCGATGCCGTGGAGCCTCTCTCGGGGGTTCCCGACGTCCAGGAGGAAGAGAGTACCTCTGACTCCGATGCCTTTTCTCTATCAGCTTTCTTAACTCATCGGTGATGTCGTTTTCCTCTCCGACTTCCGGAACGTCATCGCCAATGCGCTTTATTTTCTCTCCTTTTTCGTGTGAACGTTTGCCGTATCTTCTTTTGAGCATTGCGTCTCTTGCGTCATCTTCCTCGTACAATAGCTCGTCTTTTCTAATATCACCGCTACTGTCCCTTACATCATACTGACTGTACCTTCTGTGTGATTTTTGTCCATCCTTCACGTATAGCGTGTCATCCCTGAAGGACGTTGGTTTATCTATGTGATCTTGTGTGTATTTAGATTCGTCCTTTGTAAATGGGGTATGTTTCGTGTCGTCCTTTGTCAGTCGTCTGTGCCGAGATTTCTCCGTGTCCTTAGATAACTTCACATCTCCGTCTTTAATGAGTTTCTTGTTGTCCTCGGTGCCGTGTGACGTTCTCTCTTCTATCTGTTCTAACCGGACAGGTCTTTGACTTTGCACGGGTTTATTGTCGTCTTTTAAGGGACGTGTAGCTCGTTTTACGCTCGATGTGGACCCCATCGGACTGCCCTGGTGGCACTCTGTATCCGGGACCTTATCATTTCCAAGATGTAATCTAAATCTAAATTGACGAGAGTGTAAGTACACCATGCAATCGGCATGATGATAACATGTTTACGAAAACCTGGTCAAAATTTCATCAGTCACGTTTGAATGACGGCTTTTGGTCATACTCAAAGGCACAATGTTCGCTTTAACGTGGGTTTAAATGGACGTGGTGTACCGACTTAACTGAAAGTAAACCTAATCGATTTTTATTTTTGAAAGACGTCTCGCAAAATGAGCCATGAAAAGATATTGAACTTATGCTGAAATGAAGTTCTTTTATTGATGTACCAGGGTCCGTCTACAGATGTGTGCACGATATACCTTTGACTTACTTATGTTGTAACGTGCATCAATGAGTTTTGATTCCGATTGCCCATTCAAAAGGAGGCTAAATTAAAACTGTTTTTGTCATTTTTATGATATTTATGGAATTTAATATCATACTTACTTCAAAAGAAAAAAGAAACACGGGCAAAAAATATTCCACAACTCTTTTGTTTGCATGATATTTGCTTTTTAGTAATGTTAAATAATTATCCAAGGAATAATGACCTTTGATTCTTTTACTGTTCCAAAGTAGCGGTTAGTCTTTTCCATTCAGTAATATCAAACTTTGTGTTTTTAAAAACTTTATCCTTGGGCTAGTCAAAGTATCAGTGTAAAATGGGCTATGTGGAACATTTTTGTTAAAATATGTCCCTACATGAATGTTCTTACTAAAATAATACAACTCGGTATCAAACTGGCGGTTAAAAAGGAACAGCGAGGGCCAGTTATCCGTCAATGCATTAAAGGATTTTGGTATCTCTAATATCGCGCCATGTGACGGCACGTCATTGTTTTCATTATGACGTCACTTCCGTAAGATATGCCATCGTCCATTTTGTACCATTGGTGACGTTCTCATTTCAAGTAAGTCCGTTCTTTTTGTTGCAAACATGTGCATAACTTTCAACATACCGTCGAATGTGAGGGAGAAGATTGCAATTACGATTTGTATACTCAATAGTTTGATCGCTTTATTTGGAATAGCTCTTATTGGCATGGCAGTATACATGAAGATAAACATTGACTCTAGAATGATGTTGCTGGATGGATATGACACCGATGTTCTGCCATATTTTCTACTTGCAGTTGGAATCAAAGTGGTTATTTTACATATTGTAACCTTTAAGATTGTATACGATTGTTCGACTTCTGAGATGAGTGGGCGATGTGTGAACTTTCTCTTTCTTGCGGTTATACTGTCATTTATTTTAGTCTGGTTCCTACTGGCGGGGGGTCTGATGTGTTTCACTCATCGTTCTGTTATCGAGGAGTCCTTGCAGAATGGTCTGGGCTACGTAATGAAACGGTACAAAACGGATATGTTCGTGAAGGTGACCTTGGATAAACTACAACAGGAATATCACTGTTGTGGCAGCAATGGCTACAGTGATTGGTTTGACGTCAACTGGGTCAATGAAGAATTCCTGAACACCAAACACCCAGACATTATACGGTATGACGACTAGCTTTATGTGCACTGTACATTACACGTAAAGTTAAAAGTAGTAATTATTTTATGCAGAAATACGTGCAGTGTACGTGACTTGTAGTAGGTTAATTTCAGCAGTGATACGTTAAAGGGTGGGTTTGGGTGGGGTAGGGGTGAAGCGGAGCGGACCGTACGATGAATGCAAATCCCAGTTAAAAGTAAGATTGCGTTTTCTCTCATATCCGGTCATGTAAGATAACGCTGGCCATGTAAGATAACCATGCTTGCTGAGTCTATCTTACATGGGCTAATCACATCGCGTAGTAATACAAAAACTAAGGGGAGCAGCTCCCAATATCAACATCTTACGTCGTCTGCTACGTTTGCTCTGTATTTATTAATTGTATCTATAATTTCATTTATATTAATTAATTACATGATCAGTCATGAGTTAAAAATTTGACAACAAAAACATAATTTGTTTTCTATTTTCAACTAGGAACTATATTTCTCTGCGCACTAAATTAAATGAGATGTACAGTAAGTAGCGATGAGGTTCAAAGATGGCGCTTAGAAAATAACGTATGGAAATTATTAAAGTTGAATAACAACTAAACCATAGAGTTATCATGGAAATGTGTTGTTTTTATGCGTGCAACATGTTGCAGTTTGAGGGTATGGAGAATTCATTTCTACTTCTATTTTTGTTTTTAAACTACGGAGAAAGTATTTAAAAAACCGGAAGATGGCGACCGTCTTTGACATTGACAGGTGGAGTATTTGTTTTTTAATGGTAGATATGAGAGAAAACTACTCTAATGTAACAGAAGGTAGGTAGAGAATTCCTCCCTCGGTGATCATAATTGAGGTAAAAACCCAAGGTTTATCTTTGAAAGATAAGACTCTTTCATACATGAATACACGGGAGGTGGATAGAGAATTCCTCCCGAAGAAATATAATAACATTATATACATGTAATAAGGATAAGAAAATGTTGAACAATGGAAACGAAGTCGCTTCGCATAAGTTACAATTATAAAATGTAATTATTTTTCCAACGTTTTAGAACCCAAAGTTATATACATATCATATAATACATATTAACACGCGCATATGTTGATTAAAATTATTCCTTAATTAAGTAGAAAGATTGTTGTTAATATTTGAGTGAATATAAAGAAAGAATAAAGTGCAAAATACGTACTTAGTCACTTCAAGTAATTAATTAAACTGTATTATATTCATTAATCCAACATAATTAAGATACATTTAACTTGAAATAGATGAAGATGATACAAATATTAATGCAATACAGTGATTATACAAATATCAATGTAATAAAGTGATGATACAAAAGTGAGGATACAAAATCAATGTAATAAAATGAGGATACGAATATCAATGTAATAAAATGAGGATACGAATATCAATTTATTGAAGTGAGAATAAAAAAGTGAGGATGCAAATATCAATGTAATGAAGTGAGAATAAAAAAGTGAGGATACAAATATCAATGTAATAACATGAGGATACAAATATCAATGTAATAAAGTGAGGATACAAATATAAATGCAATAAAGTGAGGATACAAAAGTGAGGATACAAATATCAATGTAATAACATGAGGATACAAATATCAATGTAATAAAGTGAGGATACAAAAGTGAGGATACAAATATCAATGCAATAAAGTGATGTAATAAAGATTAACGCAATAAAGTGAGGATACAAATATCAATGTTATAAAGTGAGGATACAAAAGTGAGGATACAAATTTCAATGTAATAAAGTGAGGATACAAAAGTGAGGATACAAATATCAATGTAATAAAGTGAGGATACAAAAGTGAGGATACAAATATCAATATAATAAAGTGAGGATACAAAAGTGAGGATTCAAATATCAATGTAATAAAGTGAGGATACAAAAGTGAGGATACAAATATCAATGTAATAAAATGAGGATACAAATATCAATTTATTGAAGTGAGAATACAAAAGTGAGGATACAAATATCAATGTAATAACGTGAGGATACAAATATCAATGTAATAAAGTGAGGATACAAATATCAATGAAATAAAGTGGGGATACAAATATCAATGCAATAAAGTGAGGATACAAATATTAATGTAATAAAGTGAGGATACAAATATCAATGTAATAAAGTGATGATTCAAATATCAATGTAATAAAGTGAGAATACAAATATCAATGTAATAACGTGAGAATACAAAAGTGAGGATACAAATATCAATGTAATAAAATGAGAATACAAATATCAATTTAATGAAGTGAGGATACAAATATCAATGTAATAACGTGAGGATACAAATATCAATGTAATAACGTAAGGATACAAATATCAATGTACTAACGTGAGTATACAAAAGTGAGGATACAAATATCAATGTAAAGAAGTGAAAATACAAAAGTGAGGATACAAATATCAATGTAATAACATGAGGATACAAATATCAATGTAATAAAGTGAGGATACAAATATCAATGTAATAAAGTGGGGATACAAATATCAACAATAAAGTGAGGATACAAATATCAACGTAATAAAGTGAGTTTACAAATATCAATGTAATAAAGTGGGGATACAAATATTAATGGAATAAAGTGAGGATACAAATATCAACGTAATTAAGTGAGTTTACAAACATCAATGTAATAAAGTGAGTTTACAAATATCACTGTAATAAAGTGGGGATACAAATATCAACGCAATAAAGTGAGGATACAAATATCAATGTAATAAAGTTAGGATACAAAAGTGAGGATACAAATATCAATGTAATAAAGTAAGTGCGGATACAAATATCAATGCAATAAAGTGATGATACAAATATCAATGCAATAGAGCGAGGATACAAAAGTGAGATATAACTATCAATGTAATGAAATGAGGATACAAATATCAATGTAATGAGGTGAGAATACAAAAGTGAGGATACAAATATCAATGTAATAAAGTGGGGATACACAAGTGAGGATACAAATATCAATGTAAAAAGATGAGGATACAAATATCAATGTTATAAAGTGGAGATCTATACAATTATCAATGCAATAAAGTGAGGATACAAATATCAATGTAATAAAGTGAGGATACAAAAGTGAGGCTACAAATATCAATGTAATAAAGTGATGATAAAAATATCAATGCAATAAAGTGAGGATACAAAAGTGAAGATGAAAATATCAATGTAATAATTTGAGGATACAAATATCAATGTAATAAAGTGATATACAAATACCAATGCAATAAAGTGATGATACAAATATCAATGTAATAAAGTGAGGATGCAAATATCAATGTAATAAAGTGATGATACAAATAACAATGCAATAAAGTGAGGATGCAAATATCAATGTAATAAAGTGGGGATGCAAATATCAATGTAATAAAGTGATGATACAAATATCAATGTAATAAAGTGATGATACAAATACCAATGCAATAAAATGAGGATGCAAATATCAATGTAATATAGTGATGATACAAATACCAATGCAATGAAGTCAGGATGCAAATATCAATGTAATAAAGTGATGATACAAATACCAATGCAATAAAGTGAGGATGCAAATATCAATGTAATAAAGTGAGGATACAAATATCAATGTAATAAAGTGATGATACAAATATTAATGTAATAAAATGAGGATACAAATATCCATGTAGTAAAGTGAGGATACAAAAGTGATGATACATATATCAATGTAAGAAAGTGAGAATAAAAATATCAATGCAATTAAGTGAGGATACAAATATTAATGCAATAAAGTTAGGATACAAATATTAATGTAATAAAGTGAGGATACAAAAGTGAGGATACAAAATGTACAAATATCAATGTAATAAAGTGAGGATACAAAAGTGATGATACAAATATCAATGCAATAAATTGAGGTTACAAATATTCTCTGTTTATGTTATTTTCTGTAGGAAGCTGAAGGGGGGTTTATTCTACTCGGACGATGTTCCCTACAGTTGTTGTGACGTAACATCACCCCGTCCATGTGTCCATCATGCTGTCAAGGACAAATCGATGCACGTGCACTACGGAAGTGTAACTCTGTACCAATCCGGCTGTTCCAACGTCCTGATGGATTTCTTTGAAAACAGAATCCTTGTACCGACAGGATGGTCAGTCATCTCGGCTTTCCTTTTACAGGTTCGTTACCTTACTTTCTTCGAATGGAATTTTTCATTCCGCGATTGTATAGTTGGTTTTATTCCAAACTCACTTTTTCAACGCACGACTTTCTCACCTGTCACACCTGGACACGTACTCAAGACATCTCCAAATAGGGACAAACACCGAAACTACCGGACAGGTAACACACCAAATATGAACATACACGTCAAGTTACGAAGAGTAACGAACACTCATCGGACAGAACACAGACAATAGACATAGGGACTAGACTCAAACAACCCTACTATTACATAAACATTCTCAGGCATTAAATAAAGACTTGAAACATATACACATGAATATCCCTTGGTAAATTGCTGTGACATTTACATTAATGTTCATTAAAGGGTTTTAAAAATTAAGGTAAACGGTAACGTAAAGTACGAATGTGGTGTCACCATTGTCACTGTTATAAAATAAAGGAAATATCTGTTTAGTCCTTTTCTACAGAAATATTCAATATATAATTGATATGTTAAGTAGCAGTTTACGGAGTTAAATTGTTAGAAATTTTACTTTTTGAAAATAAAAATCAGGAGGTAACTCTTGACCTTTACACTGCCACTACTAGAGTTCATCATTCATCAAAATAGAGTCACCCTTGAAGCTGAAAACTGAATTACTTGGCAACGGAAGTCATTCCGTCTTCTATGTTGTTTCGTTTTCGATTACAACGTGGGACATTGTACCTTAAGTCAGATGTACTTCTGATTTATATATATGCAAGACCACACATTTGTGTTTTCCTAACGAATCAGAAAGCACTCATTCATTGCGCGGACGAATATATACATGTACGTCCGCGCAATAAATGAGTGCTTTCTGATTCGTTAAACAAAAANGAGTACATCATGTTGATATAATGATCTTAGAATTAGTTATCTGTGTAACTATCGGTTATCTACACAGACGTAACATACAGTTAATATCATTTCATGTTGTATCGATCTGTTTCGTGGTAAATTCTTCNCCGGCTAGTAGGTAAAAATACAACATTTCATGGTCTGAAAATTGCTTGTATTACTATAACAAGATTCAACAGGTATGTGATAAAGTTGTATGTTTCTTTCCACGATGAGCTATTTCTACAATAAACGACATCTGACCTATCTACATGTGTTTACGTTTGAAGTTCGTGACGTTGGTGTTGATGCGATACCTGCAGACTTCCATGGCGGATGCACGTGACATGGAGGATCCCGAGGGGGAAGGGGCGGGGTACTGCTGTCCAGGCTGTCCGTGTGACTGCTGCTCTCCCGGGGACCCCATGAAATATGTCAAACGTAAAAATAATTTATACTCTTAAAACGTTCTTTACTTTAATAAGCTTTACAAATGTACTTAAATATGATGAAAATTAGTAGTTATATACCAAGGTATATTAACTGGCATTTGATTATTATTTTACTCAGTCTCGTTTTTTAAAGCTTAAAAATTACCCATATGATAAACACAACACTGTTCGATACATATTTCATTATCACTGCTCACTCCGGGGATCCTAGGATATTCTCTTTGTCAATTATATACCGAGTTCGGTGAGTATGAGAGTACATCATGTTGATATAATGATCTTAGAATTAGTTAACTGTGAACTATCGGTTATCTACACAGACGTACCATACAGTGAATATCATTTCATGTTGTATCGATCTGTTTCGTGGTAAATTTTTCTCTTACTGACCGAGAACACACTTGTTACATGTTTAATTGCTCACTTAATCATTACGTCAGCATCTTAACCAATCTTTCTTTGTTACAAACTAAATAGCGAAGAGGTGTTCCAGCGATGACATAGAAGATGGAAAGGGTGGAACTGCCCCAGAGTTTGACTTTGAGGATAGTAGTGGTAGGGACAATTCGACGGACAAGAACAAAGAAGACAAGAGGAACAGAAGAAAGGACAAAAAGGACAAAAAAGGAAAGGATAAAAAGGACAAAACTAGAAAGGATAAATCCAAGGAACGTTAGGATAAAAAAGCTTAAACTGGTGGTAAAAAATAACCTACTAAACGGAAAGGTTCGCCTAAATCAAAAATGTCTCCCGGAAAGAAAACTTCGCCAACAGCGTCAGATCATGATCAACACAGAACATTAACAGGACATTGACTTTGGACCTGATTGTTACGTCGGATAAACACAGAACATGAACAGGACATTTACTTTGGACCTGATTGTTACGCCAGATAAACACAGAACATGAACAGGACCTTGTCCTTGGACCTGATTGTTACGACAGATAAACACAGCACATTAACAGGACCTTGACTTTGGACCTTATTGTTCCGTCGGATAAACACAGAACACCAACAGGACCTTGACTTTGGACCTGATTGTTGCGTCAGATAAACACAGAACATGAACAGGACATTTACTTTGGACCTGATTGTTACGTCGGATAAACACAGAACACCAACAGGACCTTGACTTTGGACCTGATTGTTACGTCGGATAAACACAGAACACCAACAGGACCTTGACTTTGGACCTGATTGTTACGGGACCTTGTCTTTGGACCTGATTGTTACGACAGATAAACACAGCACATTAACAGGACCTTGACTTTGGACCTGATTGTTGCGTCAGATAAACACAGAACATGAACAGGACCTTGACTTTGTACCTGATTGTTACGACAGATAAACACAGAACATGAACAGGACATTTTCTTTGGACCTGATTGTTACGTCAGATCAACACAGAACATGAACAGGACCTTGACTTTGCACCTGATTGTTACGTCAGATAAACACAGTGATTTTGGACCTGATTGTTACGTCAGATAAACACAAAACATTAACAGGCCCTTGCCTTTGGACCTGATTGTTACGTCAGATAAACAGAGAACATGAACAGGACCTTGACTTTGGACCTGAGTGTTACGTCAGATAAACACAGAACATTAATAGGACCTTGACTTTGGACCTGATTGTTGCGTCAGATAAACACAGAACATGAACAGGACATTGACTTTGGACCTGATTGTTACGTCAGTTAAACACAGAACATGAACAGGACATTTACTTTGGACCTGATTGTAACGTCAGATAAACACAGACCATTAACAGGACCTTGTCTTTGGACCTGATTGTTCGACAGATAAACACAGAACATTAACAGGACATTTACTTTGGACCTGATTGTAACGTCAGATAAACACAGACCATTAACAGGACCTTGTCTTTGGACCTGATTGTTCGACAGATAAACACAGAACATTAACAGGACCTTGACTTTGGACCTTATTGTTCCGTCGGATAAACACAGAACACCAACAGGACCTTGACTTTGGACCTGATTGTTGCGTCAGATAAACACAGAACATGAACAGGACCTTGACTTTGTACCTGATTGTTACGACAGATAAACACAGAACATGAACAGGACCTTGTCCTTGGACCTGATTGTTACGACAGATAAACACAGCACATTAACAGGACCTTGACTTTGGACCTGATTGTTACGCCAGATAAACACAGAACATTAACAGGACATTTACTTTGGACCTGATTGTTACGTCGGATAAACACAGAACACCAACAGGACCTTGACTTTGGACCTGATTGTTACGCCAGATAAACACAGAACATGAACAGGCCCTTGACTTTGGACCTTATTGTTACGTCGGATAAACACAGAACATTAACAGGACCTTGACTTTGGACCTTATTGTTACGTCGGATAAACACAGAACACCAACAGGACCTTGACTTTGGACCTGATTGTTACGTCAGATAAACACAGAACATGAACAGGACCTTGACTTTGGACCTTATTGTTACGTCGGATAAACACAGAACATCAACAGGACCTTGACTTTGGACCTGATTGTTGCGTCAGATAAACACAGAACATGAACAGGACCTTGACTTTGGACCTTATTGTTACGTCGGATAAACACAGAACATCAACAGGACCTTGACTTTGGACCTGATTGTTGCGTCAGATAAACACAGAACATGAACAGTACCTTGACTTTGGACCTGATTGTTACGTCAGATAAACACAGAACGTTAACAGGACCTTGTCTTTGGACCTGATTGTTACGACAGATAAACACAGAACATTAACAGGACCTTGATTTTGGACCTGATTGTTACGTCAGATAAACACAGAACGTTAACAGGACCTTGTCTTTGGACCTTATTGTTTCGTTAGCTAATCACAGAACATTAACAGTACCTTTACTTTGGACCTGATTGTTACGTCAGATAAACACAGAACATTAACAGGCCTTCGCTTTGGACCTGATTGTTACGTCAGATAAACACAGAACATTAACAGGCCTTCGCTTTGGACCTGATTGTTACGTCAGATAAACACAGAACATGAACAGGACCTTGACTTTGGACCTGATTGTTACGTCAGATAAACAAAAAACATTAACAGGCCTTTGTCTTTGGACCTGATTGTTACGTCAGATAAACACAGACCATTAGCACGAGCTTGACTTTGGACCTGATTGTTACGTCAGATAAACACAGAACATGAACAGGACCTTGACTTTGGACCTGATTGTTACTTCAGACAAATACAGAACATTGACAGTACCTTGTCTTTGGACCTGATTGTTACGTCAGATAAACACAGAACATTAGCACGAGCTTGACTTTGGACCTGATTGTTACGTCAGATAAACAAAGAAACAAAAACGGGACATTTACTTTGGACCTGATTGTTACGTCAGATAAACAAAAAACATTAACAGGCCTTTGTCTTTGGACCTGATTGTTATGTCAGATAAACACAGAACATTAACAGGACCTTGACTTTGGACCTGATTGTTACGTCAGATAAACAAAGAAACAAAAACGGGACATTTACTTTGGACCTGATTGTTACGTCAGATAAACAAAAAACATTAACAGGCCTTTGTCTTTGGACCTGATTGTTATGTCAGATAAACACAGAACATTAACAGGACCTTGACTTTGGACCTTATTGTTCCGTCAGATAAACACAAATCATGAACAGGGCATTTACTTTGGACCTGATTGTTACGTCAGATATACACAGAACATTAACAGGCCCTTGTCTTTGGACCTGATTGTTACGTCAGATAAACACAGAACATGAACAGGGCATTTACTTTGGACCTGATTGTTACGTCAGATAAACACAGAACATTAACAGGACCTTGACTTTGGGTCTGATTGTTACGTCAGATAAACACAGAACATTAACAGGCCTTTGTCTTTGGACCTGATTGTTACGTCAGATAAACACAGAACATTAACAGGACCTTGACTTTGGACCTTATTGTTCCGTCAGATAAACACAAATCATGAACAGGGCATTTACTTTGGACCTGATTGTTACGTCAGATAAACACAGAACATGAACAGGGCATTTACTTTGGACCTGAGTGTTACGTCAGATAAACACAGAACATTAGCACGAGCTTGGCTTTGGACCTGATTGTTACGTCAGACAAATCAAACACAGAACATTAGCACGAGCTTGGCTTTGGACCTGATTGTTACGTCAGACAAACACAGAACATGAACAGGACATTTACTTTGGACCTGATTGTTACGTCAGATAAACACAGAACATGAACAGGACATTCTGATTGTTTCGTCAGCTTATCACAGAACATTAACAGGACCTTGACTTTGGACCGATTGTTATGTCAGATAAACACAGAGCATTAACAGGACCTTGTCTTTGGACCTGATTGTTACGTCAGATAAACACAGAACATACATTCTGATTGTTTCGTCAGCTAATCACAGAACATTAACAGGACCTTGTCTTTGGACCTGATTGTTACGTCAGACAAACACAGAACATGAACAGGACATTTACTTTGGACCTGATTGTTACATGAACAGGACATTTACTTTGGACCTGATTGTTACATGAACAGGACATTTACTTTGGACCTGATTGTTACATGAACAGGACATTTACTTTGGACCTGATTGTTACGTCAGATAAACACAGACCATTAACAGGACCTTGTCTTTGGACCTGATTGTTACTTCGGATAAATACAGAACATTAACAGGACCTTGACTTTGGACCTGATTGTTACGTCAGATAAACACAGAACATTAACAGGACCTTAACTTCGGACCTGATTGTTACGTCAGATAAACACAGCACATTAACAGGACCTTGACTTTGGACCTGGGTACACATTGTACACGTATAGCAGATTCGCGTTAACATTGTACGTACAAAGTATTTTTTATTTAGGACGATATTAAGAAGCACAATGTCACATAATACAAAAATATGTTCAAATATACTTTTAATTAAGCAAATGATATTTACATATATGTGTATTGCAGGACTTTTTCAGAGTGATTCACTATACAACATCTGTTCACAGCATTCAATTTAATGTTATGGTATATATCTCAATGAATAATGAAGTCTTTCTCTGTTCATAAAGTTAAAGGTACATTTTAGCTTCACACAAAAGGGAAGGACTCTGGAATAAAATGATATCATCCGTTTATATTTCGTCTACTTTTGTAAGCGCCGTTTGTTGCGTTGGTCTTTGTTCCCATTGGAAATCCTCTTCTGGTTGTTGATAAGTCGCAATGCTAGGAACCCCTGGCACCGATGACGTCACGGTATTTACTGACGTCATCGACGCTTTGTTGTCTTCTCCAGCGTTGGAGATTCCTACGGCTCTGGTCTGACTTCGCTGGAATTTAACTTTGCCGTTATACGCGAGATCTTTGGTCAGTTGTCCTATTTCGACCATCTGTGGTCGCTTGGTGAAGGTGACATGTTTCCGCTTGTCTCCCCGGAATTTAATTCGAGTTTTACTACTAGGATCTAAGTCTTCTGAAGCTGACGGAGAACTATGACTACACGCGCTCCGCCCGTATACGTCTTCCCGCCTTCCTTGGTCTGTCTATTTCCCATGAGTCACCTCCCCATCGGAATACCTAGGCCATCATCTACCTGTAATATACAAAATTAAAGGATCTCTCATAACCATTAGCTAAAAGTATGTATTTGCCTATAACAGTGACAAAACGATTGGACACATATTAACGCCCACTCCACCAATATATATACATCGAATTTACAAACATAAATGGACTCACTGCCATATATTTATGACTATACCATCGCCCGGGGAGGGTCAGTGGTATTTATTATACCTCTACTTTATTTACTCTATATAAAAGTAATTGGTTAAATCGAATATATCCCCACTGTGTTTCAGTCCTGTGTGTTGGTCTGGGAACTAAAACACACCTACACTCGGGTGTTTCCGCCGAGTCAATCAGGCGAGAGGTGGGCGGAGCTTATAACCGAACTCGGAAGCGACGCGCGAGGTGGAAGGAGCTTGCTACCGAACTCGGAAGCGACGCGCGAGGTGGGCGGAGCTTGCTTCCGAACAAGAAGCATTTGTTTTTTTTGCCATCAA
The DNA here is from genome assembly GCF_002113885.1 of Mizuhopecten yessoensis. Taxonomy (NCBI): domain Eukaryota; kingdom Metazoa; phylum Mollusca; class Bivalvia; order Pectinida; family Pectinidae; genus Mizuhopecten; species Mizuhopecten yessoensis. The sequence goes on from NW_018408897.1 coordinate 522,465, forward strand.
AAGGATAGTTGGGACGTGAAGCTAAACTGCTTATAGTTTACAAATATTTTCTAGTTAAAACTATCTCTCTAGTGTGTATCGGTATAATAAAACGGTTAAAGTATGGGTTTGCCTCGGGAAAAAGACCTGGTCTCGGGACACCAGAAACTTGCTTTTCCGTCTTTGCGTACTACAGAGTTATCTCTCTTGGGCGCAGGTATTGATTGTAACGTCATTGGTCTGTGTGAGAAAATTACGTCGTTTTCTCAAAACATGATGTCGTTATTCTCACAAACAAGTGACGTAACAATCAATACCTGCTCCCAAGAGAAGATAACTCTGCAATATGCAAAGACGGAATATCCTTCAACCCTATACTTAAACTGTATACTAACGTAACAATTTTGACGTCAACACTACCTATAGATCTTGGTACGATTTCAATCTTTCATTTCACGGAACTGTGCCGAGTTACTCCAAGCTGAGCACACACGGATCGCTCCTTTTGATTAAACGAATAAATTAAGTTTTAAATACCTTTGGGTAACGTCTATACTGGCTAACGTATTCTAAAGACTATTGCGTACTACGGAGTAACACAATATGTACCCCCGTGTGATGGTGTGAAATATTTACTCTGCCTTTGAATTCACTGTCGTCAAAAGGTCTATCTATATTCTAATGACTATGTGTATGGCCAAGCCAGTCTGTACACAACTGTATTGTGTAGTCCTGTATCGACATTATTCACGGTCATCATATGTAAGGAATGGGAATCAAATAAAACGCTCGTCGTTTTCCGAGTTGGTATACATATGTTGAATCCGACTCGTATCGTGTTTCCGCAGTGATCCTGAGATCCACATCAACAACAGAGACATGGGACATTATAAGGTTTATAGACACGACAAACAATCATTAAGCCTATGTATAATATATTTTACTTTTTAGACGTATATAATATAGTATATATCTTAGATTATGAAATGTATCAAGAACAATCGAGCGAACAGGAACAAATATGTATAAGCCGTGTGCCTATATAAGGCGGTGTTGTGAGGTCTGAGCCACATAATTTAAGTTAACACTACTGCAGCAAACTATAAAGACGTATCTATTAACTATAATGTCATACTACATTTACAACTAATTAAACTGCCAACTTTAACTTACTGTTATATCGGGACTGGGCTGCGCGACTAATTCAATCCACGTTTCTACTGTGACTGCTACTGAAATCACCAAGAAACCAGTTTTATGACGTCACTGTACGTGCAGCGTCACAATATTTCAAAGAATAATCCAAGTTTTATAATATTGTGATTTAAAATGTAACACCATCCTTGCCCCAAAAGGCAAAGTTTACACCACGTGGTTCTCTGCTCACAATCCTTTCTGGACGTGTTCGATGCCGTGGAGCCTCTCTCGGGGGTTCCCGACGTCCAGGAGGAAGAGAGTACCTCTGACTCCGATGCCTTTTCTCTATCAGCCTTCTTAACTCATCGGTGTCGTCGTTTTCCTCTCCGACCTCCGGACCGTCATCGCCAATGTGCTTTATTTTCTCTCCTTTTTCGTGTGAAAGTTTGCCGTATCTTCTTTTGAGCATTGCGTCTCTTGCATCATCTTCCTCGTACAATAGCTCGTCTTTTCTAATATCACCGCTACTGTCCCTTACATCATACTGACTGTACCTTCTGCGTGATTTTTGTCCATCCTTCACGTGTAGCGTGTCATCCCTGAAGGACGTTGGTTTATCTATGTGATCTTGTGTGTATTTAGATTCGTCCTTTGTAAATGGGGTATGTTTCGTGTCGTCCTTTGTCAGTCGTCTGTGCCGAGATTTCTCCGTGTCCTTAGACAACTTCACATCTTCGTCTTTAATGAGTTTCTTGTTGTCCTCGGTGCCGTGTGACGTTCTCTCCTCTATCTGTTCTAACCGGACAGGTCTTTGACTTTGCACGGGTTTATTGTCGTCTTTTAAGGGACGTGTAGTTCGTTTTACACTCGATGTGGACCCCATCGGACTGCCCTGGTGGCACTCTGTATCCGGGACCTTATCATTTCCAAGATGTAATCTAAATCCAAATTGACGAGAGTGTAAGTACACCATGCAATCGGCATGATGATAACATGTTTACAAAAACCTGGTCAAAATTTCATCAGTCACGTTTGAATGACGGCTTTTGCTCAGAATCAAAGGCACAATGTTCGCTTTAACGTGGGTTTAAATGAACGTGGTGTACCGACTTAACTGAAAGTAAACCTAATCGATTTTTATTTTTGAAAGACGTCTCGCAAAATGAGCCATGAATAGATATTTAACTTATGCTGAAATGAAGTTCTTTTATTGATGTACCAGGGTCCGTCTACAGATGTGTGCACGATATACCTTTGACTTACTTATGTTGTAACGTGCATCAATGAGTTTTGATTCCGATTGCCCATTCAAGAGGAGGCTAAATTAAAACTGTTCTTGTCATTTTTATGATATTTATGGAATACAATTCCATACTTACTTCAATGGAAAAAAGAAACACACGTGCGAAAATAACTCTACAACTCGCAGTTATTCCATGCCAACAATTCATATTAAGCAGAAGGGGCAAAATCCGGAAATTTGGGAGGGGGTGTGATATCACTTTTCTATGGGGTGTGATATCACTTTCAAGGGGGTATGATATTACTCCAAGGGTGTGTGCTATCACCCGGGCTGATATCAACTTGTGGAAATTTTAGACTTATTACACATACAAAAAGGGTGTTATTATTAGTAAACATATGATAAATAGAGAATAATACATGCCTTTTTCCATATCACACCCAGTATCAACCCGAGACTGCAATATCAGCCCAAGGGCCGAAGGCCCGATGGCTGATATTGGTCGAGGGTTGATACTGGGTGTGATATGGAAAAAGGCGTGTTTTATTCTCTATGTATCAAACTGGTGGTTGAAAAGGAACAGCGAGGGCCAGTTATATTATATTATCTGTCATTAAAGGATTTTGGTATCTCTAATTTCGCGCCATATGACGGCACGTCATTGTTTTCATTATGACGTCACTTCCGTAAGATAAGCCATCATCCATTTTGTACCATTGGTGACGTTCTCATTTCAAGTAAGTCCGTTCTTTTTGTTGCAAACATGTGCATAACTTGCAACATATCGTCGAACGTGAGAGAGAAGATTGCAATTACGATTTGTATACTCAATAGTTTGATCGCTTTATTTGGAATAGCTCTTATTGGCATGGCAGTATACATGAAGATAAACATTGAATCTAGAATGATGCTGCTGGATGGATATGACACCGACGTTCTGCCATATTTTCTACTTGCAGTTGGAATCAAAGTGGTTATTTTACATATTGTAACCTTTAAGATTGTATACGATTGTTCGACTTCTGAGATGAATGGGCGATGTGTGAACTTTCTCTTTCTTGCGGTTATACTGTCATTTATTTTAGTCTGGTTCCTACTGGCGGGGGGGCTGATGTGTTTCACTCATCGTTCTGTTATCGAGGAGTCCTTGCAGAATGGTCTGGGCTACGTAATGAAACGGTACAAAACGGATATGTTCGTGAAGGTGACCTTGGATAAACTACAGCAGGAATATCACTGTTGTGGCAGCAATGGCTACAGTGATTGGTTTGACGTCAACTGGGTCAATGAAGAATTCCTGAACACCAAACACCCAGACATTATACGGTATGACGACTCGCTTTATGTGCACTGTACATTACACGTAAAGTTAAATGTAGTAATTATTTCATGCAGAAATACGTCCGTCGTTGGATATATCTACGATTTATGTGCAGTAGTAGGTTAATTTCAGCAGCGATACGTTAAAGAGTGGGGTGGGTTTGGGTGAGAGCGGAGCAGACCGTACGATGAAGGCAAATCCCAATTAAAAGTAAGAGCGCGTTTGTCCCAATGTTAACAACTTACGTCGTCTGCTACATTAGCTCTGTATTTATTAATTGTATCTATAATTTCATTTATATCAATCAATTACATAATCAGTCATGATATTTTTTTATTCATTTTTTCTATTTTCTACTAGGAGCTATATTTCTCTGCGCACTAAATGAAGTGTACAGTAAGTAGGGATGAAGTTCAAAGATGGCGCTTAGAAAATGTCGTATGGAAAATAGAAAGTTGAATAACAACTAAACCATAGAGTTATCATGGAAATGTGTTGTTTTTATGCGTGCAACTTGTTGCAGTTTGAGGGTATGGAGAATTCATTTCTACTTATATTTTTGTTTTTAAACTATGGAGAAAGTATTTTAAAAACCGGAAGATGGCGACCGTCTGTCGATGTTGACAGGTATTTGTTTTTTAATGGTAGATATGAGAGAGAAAAAATACTCTTTCACATGTAACGGTAGATTGATAGAGAATTCCTCCCTCTGTGATCATAATTGGGGTAAAACCAGAGGCTTATCTTTGAAAGATAAGACTCTTTCATATGTACCGGAGATGGATAGAGAATTCCTCCCGAGGGGATCATAAATTGGGGTAAAACGGTTAATCCGAGGCTCTGCCGAGTGTTTTACCCCAATTTATAGGTATAGGTAACGAGGTAGGGGCAAAGGCACATTTGATTTCGTAGAAGAAATATATATAGAGAATAATACATGCCTTTTTCCATATCACACCCAGTATCAACCCAAGACTGCAATATCAGCCCAAGGGCCGAAGGCCCGAGGGCTGATATTGGTCGAGGTTTGATACTGGGTGTGATATGGGAAAAAAGGCATGTTTTATTCTGTTTATTACATACTTACTAATAAAAGCTACTATCTTATGATCTATTTTTCTTTTGAAATATTGAAAAACGAAAAATTTCCACAACGGGTTTTGCGGGCTGATACGTGTTTTAAGGTGTGATACGGCGGGGGCTGATACGGCTTTTGGGGTGTGATACGGCGATGGCTGATATGGGTAAGAGCAATTGTGTCGTATCGCATATACAAATANGTGGGGATGCAAATTTCAATGTAATAAAGTGAGGATGCAAATATCAATGCAATAAAGTGAGGATTCAAATATCAATGTAATAAAGTGATGATACAAATAACAATGTAATGAAGTGATGATACAAATACCAATGCAATAAAGTGAGGATGCAAATATCAATGTAATAAAGTGAGGATGCAAATATCAATGTAATAAAGTGATGATACAAATA
>NW_018408897.1:528537-539438 GCF_002113885.1 Mizuhopecten yessoensis
GTGAGAGAGAAGATTGCAATTACGATTTGTATACTCAATAGTTTGATCGCTTTATTTGGAATAGCTCTTATTGGCATGGCAGTATACATGAAGATAAACATTGAATCTAGAATGATGCTGCTGGATGGATATGACACCGATGTTCTGCCATATTTTCTACTTGCAGTTGGAATCAAAGTGGTTATTTTACATATTGTAACCTTTAAGATTGTATACGATTGTTCGACTTCTGAGATGAGTGGGCGATGTGTGAACTTTCTCTTTCTTGCGGTTATACTGTCATTTATTTTAGTCTGGTTCCTACTGGCGGGGGGTCTGATGTGTTTCACTCATCGTTCTGTTATCGAGGAGTCCTTGCAGAATGGTCTGGGCTACGTGATGAAACGGTACAAAACGGATATGTTCGTGAAGGTGACCTTGGATAAACTACAGCAGGAATATCACTGTTGTGGCAGCAATGGCTACAGTGATTGGTTTGACGTCAACTGGGTCAATGAAGAATTCCTGAACACCAAACACCCAGACATTATACGGTATGACGACTCGCTTTATGTGCACTGTACATTACACGTAAAGTTAAATGTAGTAATTATTTCATGCAGAAATACGTCCGTCGTTGGATATATCTACGATTTATGTGCAGTAGTAGGTTAATTTCAGCAGCGATACGTTAAAGAGTGGGGTGGGTTTGGGTGAGAGCGGAGCAGACCGTACGATGAAGGCAAATCCCAATTAAAAGTAAGAGCGCGTTTGTCCCAATGTTAACAACTTACGTCGTCTGCTACATTAGCTCTGTATTTATTAATTGTATCTATAATTTCATTTATATCAATCAATTACATAATCAGTCATGATATTTTTTTATTCATTTTTTCTATTTTCTACTAGGAGCTATATTTCTCTGCGCACTAAATGAAGTGTACAGTAAGTAGGGATGAAGTTCAAAGATGGCGCTTAGAAAATGTCGTATGGAAAATAGAAAGTTGAATAACAACTAAACCATAGAGTTATCATGGAAATGTGTTGTTTTTATGCGTGCAACTTGTTGCAGTTTGAGGGTATGGAGAATTCATTTCTACTTATATTTTTGTTTTTAAACTATGGAGAAAGTATTTTAAAAACCGGAAGATGGCGACCGTCTGTCGATGTTGACAGGTATTTGTTTTTTAATGGTAGATATGAGAGAGAAAAAATACTCTTTCACATGTAACGGTAGATTGATAGAGAATTCCTCCCTCTGTGATCATAATTGGGGTAAAACCAGAGGCTTATCTTTGAAAGATAAGACTCTTTCATATGTACCGGAGATGGATAGAGAATTCCTCCCGAGGGGATCATAAATTGGGGTAAAACGGTTAATCCGAGGCTCTGCCGAGTGTTTTACCCCAATTTATAGGTATAGGTAACGAGGTAGGGGCAAAGGCACATTTGATTTCGTAGAAGAAATATATATAGAGAATAATACATGCCTTTTTCCATATCACACCCAGTATCAACCCAAGACTGCAATATCAGCCCAAGGGCCGAAGGCCCGAGGGCTGATATTGGTCGAGGTTTGATACTGGGTGTGATATGGGAAAAAAGGCATGTTTTATTCTGTTTATTACATACTTACTAATAAAAGCTACTATCTTATGATCTATTTTTCTTTTGAAATATTGAAAAACGAAAAATTTCCACAACGGGTTTTGCGGGCTGATACGTGTTTTAAGGTGTGATACGGCGGGGGCTGATACGGCTTTTGGGGTGTGATACGGCGATGGCTGATATGGGTAAGAGCAATTGTGTCGTATCGCATATACAAATACGTATCTATTAGTAAGTATGTAATAAAATAACATAATGTAACACTTGTTTGTATATGATGATATAATATATACATGTAATTAGAGTAAGAAAATTTTGAACAATGGAAACGAAGTCGCTTCGCATAAGTTACAATTATAAAATGTAATTATTTTTCGAACGTTTTAGAACCCAAAGTTATATACATATTATATAATATAAATTAACACACGCATCGGTTGATTAAAATTGTTCCTTAATTGAGTAGAAAGATTGTTGTTAATATTTGAGTGAATATAAAGAAAGAACAAAGTGCAAAATACGTCTTTAGTCACTTCAAGTAATTAATTAAAATGTATTTTGTTCAATAATCAAACATCGTAAAGATACATACAAATATCAATGAAATAAAGTGAGGATATAAATATCAATGTAATAAAGTGATGATACAAATACCAATGCAATAAAGCGAGGATGCAAATATCAATGTAATAAAGTGATGATAAAAATATCAATGCAATAAAGTGATGATACAAATATCAAGGTAATAAAGTGGGGATATAAATATCAATGTAATAAAGTAAGGATGCAAATATCAATGCAATAAAGTGATGATACAAATATCAAGGTAATAAAGTGGGGATATAAATCTCAATGTAATAAAGTGAGGATACAAATATTAATGCAATAAAGTGATGATACAAATATCAATGCAATAAAGTGAGGTTGCAAATATCAATGCAATAAAGTGAGGATTCAAATATCAATGAAATAAAGTGAGGATACAAATATCAATGTAATAAAGTGATGATACAAATATCCATGCAATAAAGTGAGGATGCAAATATCAATGTAATAAAGTGAGGATATAAATATCAATGTAATAAAGTGATGATACAAATATCAATGTAATAAAGTGATGATACAAATATCAATGTAACAAAGTGAGGATGCAAATATCAATGCAATAAAGTGAGGATACAAAAGTGCAGATGAAAATATCAATGTAATAAAGTGGGGTTATAAATATTAATGTAATAAAGTGAGGATGCAAATATCAATGCAATAAAGTGAGGATGCAAAAGTGATAATACAAATATTAATGTAATAAAGTGGGGATACAAATATCAATGTAATAAAGTGAGGATACAAATATCAATGCAATAAAGTGAGAATACAAAAATGATGATGAAAAAATCAATGTAATAATTTGAGGATACAAATATCGATGTAATAAAGTGAGGATGCAAATATCAATGTAATAAAGTGGGGTTATAAATATCAATGTAATAAAGTGAGGATGCAAATATCAATGCAATAAAGTGAGGATACAAATATCCATGCAATAAAGTGAGGATGCAAATATCAATGCAATAAAGTGATGATACAAATATCAATGTAATAAAGTGACGATACAAATATCAATGTAATGAAGTGATGATACAAATACCAATGCAATAAAGTGAGGATGCAAATATCAATGCAATAAAGTGAGGATTCAAATATCAATGTTATAAAGTGATGATACAAATATCCATGCAATAAAGTGATGATACAAATACCAATGCAATCAAGTGAAGATGCAAATATCAATGTAATAAAGTGAGGATTCAAATATCAATGTTATAAAGTGATGATACAAATACCAATGTAATAAAGTGGGGATGCAAATATCAATGTAATAAAGTGATGATACAAATACCAATGCAATAAAGTGAGGATGCAAATATCAATGTAATAAAGTGAGGATATAAATATCAATGTAATAAAGTGATGATACAAATATCATTGTAATAAAGTGAGGATACAAATATCAATCCAATAAAGTGAGGATACAAAAGTGAAGATGAAAATATCAATGTAATAGTTTGAGGATACAAATATCAATGTAATAAAGTGATGATACAAATACCGATGTAATAAAGTGGGGATAAAAATATCAATGTAATAAAGTGATGATACAAATACCAATTCAATAAAATGAGGATGCAAATATCAATGTAATATAGTGATGATACAAATACCAATGCAATGAAGTCAGGATGCAAATATCAATGTAATAAAGTGTTCTACAAATACCAATGCAATAAAGTCAGGATGCAAATATCAATGTAATAAAGTGATGATACAAATACCGATGTAATAAAGTGGGGATAAAAATATCAATGTAATAAAGTGATGATGCAAATATCAATGCAATAAAGTGAGGATACAAATATCAATGCAATAAAGTGAGGATGCAAATATCAATGCACTAAAGTGATGATACAAATATCATTGCAATAAAGTGAGGATGCAAATATCAATGCAATAAAGTGAGGATACAAAAGTGATGATACATATATCAATGTAAGAAAGTGAGAATAAAAATATCAATGCAATTAAGTGAGGATACAAATATTAATGCAATAAAGTTAGGATACAAATATTAATGTAATAAAGTGAGGATACAAAAGTGAGGATACAAAATGTACAAATATCAATGTAATAAAGTGAGGATACAAAAGTGATGATACAAATATCAATGCAATAAATTGAGGTTACAAATATTCTCTGTTTACGTTATTTTCTGTAGGAAGCTGAAGGGGGGTTTATTCTACTCGGACGATGTTCCCTACAGTTGTTGCGACGTAACATCACCCCGTCCATGTGTCCATCATGCTGTCAAGGACAAATCGATGCACGTGCACTACGGAAGTGTAACTCTGTACCAATCCGGCTGTTCCAACGTCCTGATGGATTTCTTTGAAAACAGAATCCTTGTACCAACAGGATGGTCAGTCATCTCGGCTTTCCTTTTACAGGTTCTTTACCTTGCTTTCTTCGAATAGAATTTACATTAATGTTAATTAAAGGGTTAAATTAGCATTTTACGGAGGTAAATTATTAGAAATTTTACTTTTTCAAAATAAAAACCAGGGGCCCCGGTAACTCTTGACCTTTTCACTGCCACTCTTACATTTCATCATTTTTACTTACAAGTAATCATACAAATCATCAAAATAGAGCCACCCTTGAAGCTGAAAACTAAATTACTTGGCAAGGGAAGTCATTCCGTCTTCTATGTTGGTTCGTTTTCGATTACAACGTGGAACATTGTACTATCGACATCTGACCTATCTACATGTGTTTACGTTTGAAGTTCGTGACGTTGGTGTTGATGCGATACCTGCAGACTTCCATGGCGGATGCACGTGACATGGAGGATCCCGAGGGGGAAGGGGCCGGGTACTGCTGTCCAGGCTGTCCGTGTGACTGCTGCTCTCCCGGGGATCCCATGAAATATGACAAACGTAAAAAATAATTCATACTCTTAAAACGTTCTATACTTTAATAAGCTTACACATGTACTTAAATATGATGAATATTAGTAGTTATATACCCAGGTATATTAACTGGCATTTGATTATTATTTTACTCAGTCTCGTTTTTTAAAGCTTAAAAATTATCCATATGATAAACACAACACTGTTCGATACATATTTCATTATCACTGCTCACTCCGGGGATCCTAGGATATTCTCTTTGTCAATTATATACCGAGTTCGGTGAGTATGAGAGTACATCATGTTGATATAATGATCTTAGAATTAGTTAACTGTGTAACTATCGGTTATCTACACAGACGTACATTTAACATACAGTGAATATCATTTCTTGTTGTAACGATCTGTTTCGTGGTAAATTCTTCTCTTACTGACCGAGAACACACTTGTTACATGTTTAATTGCTCACTATCATGACGTCAGCATCTTAACCAATCATTCTCTGTTACAAACTAAATAGGGAAGAGGCGTTCCAGCTATGACGTAGAAAATGGAATGGGTGGAACTGCCCCGGAGTTTGACTTTGAGGATAGTAGCGGTAGGGACAATTCGACGTTTTTTGAAGCTTAAAAATTATCCATATGATAAACACAACACTGTTTTATACATATTTCATTATCACTGATCACTCCGGTGATCCTAGGATATTCTCTTTGTCAATTATATACCGAGTTCGGTGAGTATGAGAGTACATCATGTTGATATAATGATCTTAGAATTAGTTAACTGTGTAACTATCGGTTATCTATACAGACGTACATTTAACATACAGTGAATATCATTTCATGTTGTATCGATCTGTTTCGTGGTAAATTCTTCTCTTACTGACCGAGAACACACTTGTTACATGTTTAATTGCTCACTATCATGACGTCAGCATCTTAACCAATCATTCTCTGTTACAAACTAAATAGGGAAGAGGCGTTCCAACTATGACGTAGAAGATGGAATGGGTGGAACTGCCCCGGAGTTTGACTTTGAGGATAGTAGCGGTAGGGACAATTCGACGGACAAGAACAAAGAAGACAAGAGGAACAGAAGAAAGGACAAAAAGGACAAAAAAGAAAAGGACAAAAAGGACAAAAAAGGAAATGACAAAAAGGACAAAAAGGATAAAAAGGACAAAACTAGAAAGGACAAATCCAATGAACGTAAGGATAAATCCAAGGAACGTAAGGATAAATCCAAGGAACGTAAGGATAAAAAATCTAAAACTGTGAGTAAAAAATCACCTACTAAAGGGAAAGGTTCGCCCAAATCGAAAATGTCTCCCGGGAAGAAAACTTCGCCAAAAGCTAAGAAATCGCCAAAGAGGTCTCCCAAAAGATCTCCCAAACGGTCTCCTAAAAGATCTCCAAAAAGGTCTCCCAAAAGATCTCCCAAAAGGTCTCCCAAAAGATCTCCCAAGAGGTCTCCCAAAAGATCACTTAAGAAACCAAAGTCACCAAGGAGAATGAAAGCGCGCAGAAGGTAGACGGACATGTCAACGCATATTAACTTCGGATTGAATTGCCCCTCGCCTTCAAATGTCCTTAAATTGTGTCGGATAACCTTCCAGAGCAAACATTTATACTGTGTGATTACTTATGTAGAATAGACTTAGTATGACATGATGTAACTGTTTTGCTTGGCCTGTTGTTTACACAATAATGTCAGTACACTATGTACATTTGTACACTTAGTTGTAACAAGTTTTCTGGTCACGTTTCCCGATTAAATTTAGTCTCCGGTTAACACAAACAACTTATTTTAAACCTTTAAACTGTATCAAACAATTTCTGGCAACAATACAAATGATATGATTCGTGCTATTCTCGCAAACCATGTTCATAAAACAATAAAACAATCGTATTTGTTTTATATCGTAAGAAACTATAAATTCAACTTATTGTTCAAGAATTAAGAAAATCGATGCTTTAAGACCATTATTAGTCGAATAAAGAGAGTTATGTATTATGTGATGTTGTGTGTACGCTACATGTATTTCTAACAGGCTTAAAGTGTATCATCAGGGCACAGGTGAGGGTTGTAGGTTATTTGTTGTCATTTGCTTTCCCCAAAATACAGAAGAAGTTACATGTAGGTTATCAACTACTAAGCACACTGTAAGTTATAACCTCTGATGAAACTGTTTAATATGTTATTCTTGTTTTTGTCTACAAGTGCTAATTCCAATACAGAATTTGGTGCAAAAAGCACATCCTTGTATATTACACCCAAATATTGAAATAATACACGTGGGACACAATGACCACACTGATTCCATTCTCTATATTTCCATGAAGTGAGCCCGCTATACAGTTCATACCAGGAACGTATAAATAGTTAAGGCATGGCATATTGTCAGTACTGATATTTCAGCGAAAGATGTCACACTTTATAGACATTGTGAACGTACGAAGAGAGGAAACTTAGCGGAATGCTATCTTCTATGTTTTCAACATATTCTGTTTTGATATAATTATAATTATAAACTCTCGTAAACCACTTGTTACTGCGTGATTCTGTAGTGGTCATTCAGTTACCCTCCCTTGGGCTGGGACCACATTTGAATTTCCCAGGGGTCGGCCCAGCGGTCCGCCCAGGGGTTCGGTCCTAGACGTGACAGGTGATCGATACTCACTAAATGTACAATCCGATTAACAATAGATTATACCGATCAGACCTATACTAAGACGGACATCAAATCAAAACTTAATTCATAATCCTGTTTGTAAATCCGGTCTCTAAACCTAACAGACCGGATCTATTTTATGATGTACATACATTATACATGTAATTATACATTATATATACATGTACAATGGGCCGTACCGTAACAGCAATGTCATGTTTGCTTTTATCAATGTGTTACAAAACTTTTACTGAACAATGAACAAAACATTGCTGTAGTCATAGCAACTCGGACAAAGACACTCGTACATTGTCATAAGAATTCTATGAATTCTACAAAATGGTGTCAAATTACCACAGTTTGAGATTACGTATGTAAATCCTTCCGAGTAACTTGTGTACACACCGGAATGTATAATGTCAAACATTGCGGACACAATAATCACTGTTAAAGTTTGACCACCAACTCGATGGATTGGAGAAATGGAGTCACCTGATTTCTTCATCAATTTAGAGTCTAAGGGAAGTTTTACAGAGAAGTGTTTAATTGATGATCAACCGGATCGCACTAAAAAGAAAAAGAGGAAAACCCCGAATTTAAAGAAATCGTCCTCAAAAGTTGGGGTTGTGGGATACATAGGGGCTAAGGGAGGAGAGGTGTCACCCCATAAGTCTGTGGACGACGAGGATGACGCGCACAAAACACCTCTACGTTACTGCAAGTTTATAGCCAATTACCCGTGGTGTGCATTCTGTAAGTACCATATCTATATTCCATTTCCTTAAGTCATCATATTGTATTTAATAAGTTTATCATACTGACAGGGGTATGTCACGTCACTCAACTACGCGTAGTTCCACTCCCTCTCGAGAAACTTATTTTAACTCTGAAGAATACGCGTAAAACTGTGAACAATTCTTGCGAGACTGAACACAGTTGTTGACCCCAGTTATTGTTTTGGTAAGAAATAACAGCACAATTTGTAAACCAAATTGGATAATCAATGACATATAAATATTATACACATATTTCAGGCTTGTCTGAATATTTTCCCCACTGTGTTTTGACCAACCAAAAGTGCAATTTCCCGAATCCAAACCGATTGACTTGATGGAAAACAATACAAGAGTAGTCCGGCATATCTCATAAGAACGGGAGATATATATAATCAGCTAAAACACCAAAATCATGTACGTTATTGGACGTGTTTCACACAAAATCAAATCGATTGCAAGGGTTGTTAAAGGTTTGATTACAGCATGTGATATTTAATGCCGAGGCATGTTTTTCGGATTATACTTATCCTTTAAAATCAACGGATATCAAATGCGGTATTCTGCCTGTAGTTAAACTTCGTACAATAAAACGTTCATTGTTTAGGGATTAAACCTACATGAATTCTTGTGTGCACGTAATGACTAGCAAAATACAGTAATTTTGAATATCATACAGAATAAACAAAGGGTTATACATGTAACTCTGAATATTGTGAGGCTCAAGACCGGATATGAGTATGTGACGTTCGGTCATTCCTCAGACAAACTGACATGACGCAATAATAACAAAGGGTAATAATTATGTACAAAGAGGACAATAGACCCCTGGGACGCTTTCGTTTATCGCGATTTAAACGGTTGAACCGATTGGACCAGAACTGTTCGTTTATGAAATAATGTCGGACCAGGTAATCTGATGGGGTTTTTCAGGCGAGCTTTGCCAAAGCCTTGCAAGGCCTGCATAAACTTTTGCATGTCTGCCAGGTTTTTTACCAAAAAAAGGGTTACATTCAAAAACAACGAACCGGTTTTTCCGCGTATACGATACTCGGCTAATCCCAGAGGCGATCGTTCACTGTAAACCAGACATACAGCCTGATAAACCTACCGTGCCCTCACACAGCTCTAACGTAGGGACTAAGACAATCTTGTACCCCTATCTTCTACTACGTTAATTAGCCATAGTAACAATAATAAAACAAATGTTTGGTTTCCTATCTTCTACGACGTAAATTATCTACAAGATGATAAACAAGTTACGTTAAAACGTGATTTGTTGGTACTTTATAAATGGTTTTGAGAATAACAAGTACTCCTTACATTTGTGTTACTGTTTATACGTGCGGAGTCGAAATTCACATTCGAATCCTACCACGAATACACATTCTTTATATAAGATGGACATATTTACATCTTTTTAAAGTTATTTATTATTTTTACAATATTTGGAACAGTTATAAATAGTACCATAAGCCACCAGTTGAAACGTATTTGGTATAATAACGCTTTTTATTATGTGTATAGAACAGTCCGTTTGTTGCGCTTCTCTTCCTCCTTTCCTCCCTGCCCAAACATTTAATTTACATGAACCAATCCTTCTTCATGTCCATGCAAACCATAGATATTTTCATTTAAACAAGACATTTCTTATAGACAGACGCGAATGTCATCTCTATTGACAAAAAAATCTATCTGCATTTCTACTGTAATTTGAGTGACTATTTTGCAATTTTAGGTCAAAATCGTCCACAATTGATAAAGGAATAGGTCACGATTAGACTTTCTAAATATGGCAAGCGCTTTTACCACTACAGAAGTACAACTGTACCCTTAATTTTAGGATTAACGCCCGCTCAATTTCACATTAAAGAAATAACTATTTATTTCATTTTGATCCAACACTCCTGTCAGAAACAGAAACATAACAACACAGTAATATAACAACACAGATAGGTAACAACTCAGGTAGGTAACAACACTGGTAGGTAACAACACTGGTAGGTAACAACACAGATACAAATGTCAGTAACAACACAGGTAGGTAACAACACTGGTAGGTAACAACACAGATAGGTAACAACACTGGTACGTAACAACACAGATACAAATGTAGGTAACAACTCAGATAGGTAACAACACTGGTAGGCAATATAACAACACAGATAGGTAACGACTCAGGTAGGTAACAACACTGGTAGGTAACAACACTGGTAGGTAACAACACTGGTAGGTAACAACACAGGTAGGTAACAACACAGATACAAATGTCAGTAACAACACAGGTAGGTACCAACTCAGGTAGGTAACAACACAGATACAAATGTCAGTAACAACACAGGTAGGTAACAACACTGGTAGGTAACAACACAGATAGGTAACAACACTGGTAGGTAACAACAC
>NW_018408897.1:543150-638534 GCF_002113885.1 Mizuhopecten yessoensis
CAGGTAGGTAACAACACTGGTAGGTAATATAACAACACAGATAGGTAACAACACAGGTAGGTAACAACACAGGTAGGTAACAACACTGGTAGGTAATATAACAACACAGATAGGTAACAACACAGGTAGGTAACACTGGAGGAAGTGCTCTGTATCGAAGTCACCTTTCTATGTGTACATCAGTAGCGTGTTATAATTAGAGCTGGTGATGGACAAGGAGGAGCTGGGAAGGAATTTATTCATTGTCGACTGTCCTTTGTCATCATCGACATCATAGCATTAAAGGTCACGTACTGGTCACGACTTGCTTCATTTTTAAATACCCCTGTTATTATACTAGCTGATTGTCCTGTGATCTAATAGTGTATAACAATACTCAACACTTTCGTTATAACAATCTTATACACACACAGTGTAGACAGTTACACAATGTTATATCCCCGTTGGCCACACCGCCGAACAAAGTATTACGATATCGGTCACAGGGGCAACTCTCAAACCTTGAAATAATTCCCAAACACAGCTTACACCAGAAACCAGGTATTGAATACTTCGTCATCTTCAGCAGTGATATTTGTAATGACC
This sequence comes from Mizuhopecten yessoensis, assembly GCF_002113885.1. Taxonomy (NCBI): domain Eukaryota; kingdom Metazoa; phylum Mollusca; class Bivalvia; order Pectinida; family Pectinidae; genus Mizuhopecten; species Mizuhopecten yessoensis. The sequence goes on from NW_018408897.1 coordinate 543,736, forward strand.
GCACGTAACCTACACGATGGTGGAGACACATTGAACCCCGTTCTAGGATACTGTAGATTTATAACCCGCTATCCTATTACAGCTTTTTGTAAGTATTATTATAAGTTCAGTAATTTAATTACAGTCTTGATTTGAATACAATCAGTCGACACAGACTCACCAATCTTAAACAAAAACTACTAAGAACAAAGTTACCAGATAATTACAAATGATATTTATCTTTTCCAGTTTTGGCGTCGTCTTTCCACGTTACCGTAATAACAGCGACCGTATGCCTGGTTGTCACTGGCTATGATGTGTTCCCGATTGAGTTCAAGACAATGCCATTGCTCCTTAACAAAGACAACACACGAACGCAAGATCTGGCATGGAGGAGCAGAGATTCTTACGATTACAAAATATGGAGACCTCTGACTGGAGCATCACAGCCAGCCTACTACAACGGCTATGTCGGTGACCTTGTCGAGGTCATACTGGAAGTACCCTACTACGACATCTTCAGCCGCGCAAATCTCCAGCTTATACATGAGGCTGAAGAGAGGATGTTCAACGTCAAGTATTACCAGATCTTCTTCTGCTATGTTGCCAGCGGCACCGATTGCCATAAACCCTCGTCTGTTCTCAGGTTGTTTGACGGAACCTTTAACTCCTCCAGTGCCGTATTCTATGACCCCACGTTCAGTAACATCCATGGTGTTTTGTGCGAGTCAACCGCTCACAACGCAACCAAGGATTACGTGCAGTTCTTCACAGAAAAGGGACTCAATCTCTGTGATGGCATATTGAGATCCTCTAAAACCAGATTCTTTTACAAATTAGGATGGCCACTACGAGGTACTAATGATAAAACCAAGTTAGAAACATTTCTGGTCTCCTCGGTGAAACCAGAGATGGAAAATATTCGTGATCATCTACTCTCCGGTAAAATGTCTCTGTATTACATCAGCACGCTACTGTTCGAACATGACGTCGTTGACCAGGCTCTGAGTGATATGCTTCTCGCTGTTGGCAGCTTTTTGTTTATCTTCGTCTTCATGTGGTTTCAGACAGCTTCTTTTTTTATAACGTTTATGGGTATTTTCAGTATACTTACCAGCTTCCTCCTAACGAATCTCATCTATAGGTGTATCCTGAATTATGAATACTTTGGATTTTTCCACGTTATTGCCATGTTCATAATCTTGGGTATCGGGGCGGACGATGTCTTTATCTTCTACGACACGTGGCGACTGACAGGCCACACGGTATATCCCAGTAAGGCGCACAGACTTTCCGATTGTTATAGGAAGGCAGCGAAAACGACTTTTGTTACATCTCTCACAACGATGACTGCTTTTCTGGTGAGCGGTCTCTCACCTCTACTGCCGGTGTGCTCGTTTGGAATATTTTCTGGTATTTTAGTATTTGTAAATTATCTTTGCGACCTTCTCTACTTTCCCACTGTGATAATGCTTTATTCACAAAAGGTCAAACCTCTTTGGGATAAACTGTGTGGACCCTGTATAAAAAAATGCAAGAGGGAGAAACTAAAAGGAAATATAAAAAACAGTCCGAACAGTCTACAACATGACGTCACTATGTCTATGGATATACCGAACAGTGATATAGACAAAGTACAGAAGCCTTCCACACCTTCTACAACTAAGCGCCCAGCATGTAGTGATTCGTCATGCTGTGATATCCAAAACACATCCATGACGCCAAGGACTAAGAAAAATTTCGAACACCGTAACAGAGTCGTCCTGTTTCTGAAAAACGGATTCTACGATTTCCTGACGCGTCGTGCTGTAACAGTTATTGTACCTTTGCTATTTCTCTGCATTTCAGGTTTCTGTATGTGGAGTGCTTCAAACTTGGAACCAGATTCACAACAGGTAAAATTTGATTTGGAACTAAAGCTACTAGAGTTCATTCTGGATTAAGTGCAGTTTAAAAAATAAACTGAAAGTGAAACGACGACGTAGTTGAACCTTAAATTTGTTGCCATACTTATTAAGAAATATTAATAATTCCATTAGTTGTGTATAATAGTTGACTATTGCTGCAGCAAATCAGTTTGAACAATCATTTGGTCATTTTTATTCACAGCTTCAGATCTACCGTGCATCTCATAACTACGGACGTGCGTCGCGCATGCACTACTACAGCTTTGAGCGGAGTTTCGAGGAGGAATATGCAACCGTATATCTCGTATGGGGTATCAAAAGGAAGGATCTCAGTTCGTGTAACTTCAAGTCAGCAACTTACTGTGATGGAGTGGCAGGATGGGACGATACCTTCGACCCCAGTACACCTGAGGCACAGGTCGCACTTAAGGTACATCTCTAATCTAAACACTATCTCATGATGCCTTCCACAGGTCGCACTTAAGGTATACCTCCGATCTAAACACTGTCTCATGATGCCTTACACAGGTCTCACTTAAGGTATACCTCCGATCTAAATACTATCTCATGATGCCTTACACAGGTCGCAATTAAGCTAACCCCTATACACAGGTCGCACTTAAGGTATACCTCCGATCTAAACACTATCTCATGATGCCTTACACAGGTCGCAATTACGCTAAACCCTATACACAGGTCGCCCTTAAGGTATACCTCCGATCTAAACACTATCTCATGATGTCATATACAGGTCTCACTTAAGGTACACCTCCGATCTAAATACTATCTCATGATGCCTTACACAGGTCGCAATTACGCTAAACCCTATACACAGGTCGCCCTTAAGGTATACCTCCGATCTAAACACTATCTCATGATGTCATACACAGATCTCACTTAAGGTCCATCTCTAATCTAAACTCTGTCTCATGACCCCATACACAGGTCGCACTTAAGGTACACCTCTGAACTAAATACTATCTCATGCTGTCATATACAGGTCGCACTTAAAGTACACCTTCGATCTAAACACTATCTCATGCTGTCATATACAGGTCGCACTTAAGGTACAGCTCCGAGCAAAACACTTTCTCATGATATCATATACAGGTCGCACTTAAGGTACACCTTCGATCTAAACACTATCTCATGATGTCATACACAGATCTCACTTAAGGTACATCTCTAATCTAAACTCTGTCTCATGACCCCATACACAGGTCGCACTTAAGGTACACCTCTGAACTAAATACTATCTCATGCTGTCATATACAGGTCGCACTTAAGGTACAGCTCCGAGCAAAACACTTTCTCATGATATCATATACAGGTCGCACTTAAAGTACCCCTCCGATCTAAACACTATCTCATGATGTCATACACAGATCTCACTTAAGGTACATCTCTAATCTAAACTCTGTCTCATGACCCCATACACAGGTCGCACTTAAGGTACACCTCCGATATAAACACTATCTCATGATATCATACAAAGGTCGCACTTAAGGTACATCTCTAATCTAAACCCTATCTTATGATGCCTTCCACAGGTCGCACTTAAGGTATACCTCCGATCTAAACACTGTCTCATGGTGCCTTACACAGGTCTCACTTAAGGTATACCTCCGATCTAAATACTATCTCATGATGCCTTACACAGGTCGCAATTACGCTAAACCCTATACACAGGTCGCCCTTAAGGTATACCTCCGATCTAAACACTATCTCATGATGTCATATACAGGTCGCACTTAAGGTACACCTCCGATCTAAATACTATCTCATGATGTCATATACAGGTCGCACTTAAAGTACATCTCCGATCTAAATACTATCTCATGATGTCATATACAGGTCGCATTTAAGGTACATCTCCGAACAAAACACTATCTCATGATGTCATATACAGGTCGCATTTAAGGTACATCTCCGAACAAAACACTATCTCATGATGGCATATACAGGTCGCACTTAAGGTACACCTCCAATCTAAATACTATCTCATGATGTCATATACAGGTCGCACTTAAGGTACATCTCCGAACAAAACACCATATCATAGACCTCATAGACATCATAGACCTGCGATTGCATTGAGACTTCACAAAAGTTTCAAAAGAAATGTTGGTTAACAACTTTCCGTTATCATATTTTAAGTAGCGATTTGTTTGTTGTTATTTAGAGAGGCACAATAGAATGATTTTATATATTTCACAGAACCTTTGTAATCGACTTGAGACGATGAGCGCTGAGGAGGCCGATTCACTGAAAATAAAAAGAAACGCTCTCACGGAAAAGTTGGAAATAACCTGCTTCACCACCCCGTACGAAACATATTTGCAGGTACTGCTAGCTTTTAATCAATTTATTTTCTTTTGTATTGATTCACACTGATTCTTTTTTTTTTTTTTTTTTTTTTTTTTTTTTTTTTTGCAATCTTAAACAATTAGAATACATGTAATGTAATTTTGGGGCCAACTCAACGAGTTTAGTGAATAGTTCTAACGCGTTTCGTTTTAACAGAAAGTGATCAGTACGAACAGCAGCCTTTACCCCACTGGGCAGACACTGGACCTGCCTGTCAATGTCGGGAACGTCTCGGCTTTCATGGATGCCCAGCCTTCAATATACTACTCCAGCTCGTCATTGCCGTCTGATTTTGACCAGCACGTAGGGGTAAGTAGTCAGGGTGGGTCAAAACATTGAAGTGTCCCTCCTGTTTACTTTCAGACATATCGACGATGTTTTGAAAACTAATATTGACAACGTCGATCGTATGTACCCTCCTAAACTTGAAATCAAAAACATTACAAACTCTTCTAAAACTACCAGACATCTGGCTTTTACAACATTTAATGATTTCGAATTTTCTGATCTTGAACTTCTTGAAAGTAGCCTCCCCGTTTTCCTCCCCACATACAGTATTTACATGTCGCAGTTGATTCTAGACATGTCGACGGCTGACGGACAAACATGGTTCACTCTATCATTTGGATATATTCGACTTTCTTAGTTTCACCGTTTTCGAGTTCAATTTACGGGATTTGTTTCACACTGTTGTAAGCTTGTCAAACCTACTGTGAATACTGATATCTTGTAGGTCAATAATAATTCGGTTGTCTTAGTCGAGGTATTATCTCTTCATGTACTTAAAAGGTGTTATTAACCACTAGATATTTTTCGCAATTTCTTTGGCTAGAGATCCCATTCACGTGACCAGTCCTCAAGTCATGTAGACAAATATTTCGGTGAATACGGATTTCTAAACATAGACTAGAGGAGAATCCCCAATACGCTAAACGTTTGTAAACAGTTGTTTGGTTAATAAATATTTGAAGGGGCTTCTTCTATGTGTTGTAATTGTCTTACATCAACACAAACTATCGTATTAGTCAACATCATTACTTGTCTAAACCAAGGTGTACGATTTGAAATCTACAATAAAGTGTGGCCGAAACCTCGTTTCCTAAAGGGCCTGTCACACACTACCGATGTACCTCGCCGGGACTAAACCGGAGCAAAAAATTAACAATGGCGAGAAAATCGGCAGAGCTCTGGCGAGAAAGCACTTGAAAAATCAAAAATTACTGTAGCAATACCGATATAGTACCGGCGTTCCCGTTGTGACACCGTTGTTCTACCGATGTGCTACCTAATAGCACTTTTTGTCACCTCAGTGTTACCAAGGCGTGGCCGATGTTATACCGAGGGTCCGCCGATGTTCTAACGATGTGCCACCGTTGACCGGAGCTATAGCGGAGTGATACCGTTGGGGTGACGAAGTTACGTTAGTACATCGTTAGTACATTGGCGGCGCATCAATACTACTTCGGTGGTATTCGGTAGTACTAAGGTATCACATCGATACCAGTACGGTACACATTGAGGCCACCGGAGAGCCGCCGATCCATTACGGGACGCTACCGGTGCTCTAATGACATCAACAAAGCCATACCGGACTACTGCCGATGTACTGCCACTGTAGTCCGGTTGCTCGCTGGGGCAGCGCAACGGCGGAAATTATTGAGCATGATCAAATATTTCTACCGTCGCCTGCCGTTGCTAAATTTTTCGATAGCGATGTGAGACCGTTGCGCTGCCGTACTAGTACCGATCCCAAAAAATCGTCAAATTTGGGCTCCGGTATAGCTCCGGCGACCCAAATCGGCTAGGTGTGATATAGGACCTTGACCATGATATTTAAAAGTCAATTTATTCATCGTATCAGCATGTTACATAATTTGATTATAACCTCGGATTCGCCTCTGTCTATATCTAGGACAGTTGACATACGAGTGGAATATATATCTGATATGACACTGTACGGGAAATCATTGGATTTTCGATTGATTTTCAGACACTTATTTGAAGCATTGTATTACTAGTTGTATGTAGTATGTAGCTTAATTGACTCGTATATTGTTAACAATCTCTAGATCGGAGTGTCCTACTGGTTGTCCAAAAGTTATACAGGAGAACCTACCGATGATTACTATCTGTATAACAGCCTACTGGGGGAACAGTCCATAGACGGCACCACTCAAAGGACTAGAAACTCCTATAGTAAGTACACAGTCCATAGACGGCACCACTCAAAGGACTAGGAACTCCTACAGTAAGTACACAGTCCATAGACAGCACCACTCAGAGGACTAGGAACTCCTACAGTAAGTGCACAGTCCATAGACGGCACCACTCAGAGGACAAGAAACTCATATAGTAAGTACACAGTCCATAGACGGCACCACTCAAAGGACTAGGAACTCCTACAGTAAGTACACAGTCCATAGACGGCACCACTCAGAGGACCAGTAACTCCTACAGTAAGTACACAGTCCATAGACGGCACCACTCAGAGGACCAGAAACTCCTACAGTAAGTACACTGTCCATAGACGGCATCACTCAAAGGACCAGAAACTTCTACAGAGAAAACAACATACCTCCAGTTGGTTCCTAATCGAGAACTTGCGGGACTTACTGGTTGTCCAAAAGTTATACAGGAGAACATACCGATGATTACTATCTGTATAACAGCCTACTGGGGGAACAGTCCATAGACGGCACCACTCAGAGGACTAGAAACTCCTACAGTAAGTACAAAGTCCATAGACGGCACCACTCAGAGGACCAGTAACTCCTACAGTAAGTACACAGTCCATAGACAGCACCACTCAGAGGACTAGGAACTCCTACAGGAAGTACACAGTCCATAGACGGCACCACTCAGAGGAGTAGGAACTCCTACAGTAAGTACAAAGTCCATAGACGGCACCACTCAGAGGACCAGTAACTCCTACAGTAAGTACACAGTCCATAGACGGCACCACTCAAAGGACTAGGAACTCCTACAGTAAGTACACAGCCCATAGACGGCACCACTCAAAGGACTAGAAACTCCTATAGTAAGTACACAGTCCATAGACGGCACCACTCAAAGGACTAGGAACTCCTACAGTAAGTACACAGCCCATAGACGGCACCACTCAAAGGACTAGAAACTCCTATAGTAAGTACACAGTCCATAGACGGCACCACTCAAAGGACTAGAAACTCCTATAGTAAGTACACAGTCCATAGACGGCACCACTCAAAGGACTAGAAACTCCTATAGTAAGTACACAGTCCATAGACGGCACCACTCAGAGGACCACAAACTCCTACAGTAAGAACACAGTCCATGGACAGCACCACTCAGAGGACCAGAGACTCCTACAGTAAGTACACAGTCCATGGACGGCACCACTCAGAGGACCAGAAACTCCTATAGTAAGTACACAGTCCATAGACGGCACCACTCAGAGGACCAGAAACTTCTACAGAGAAAACAACATACCTCCAGTTGGTTCCTAATCGAGAACTTGCGGGACTTACTATGGCGGGTGCCGAATATTGTGCAGAAAAGTGATTTTTGTCTCTGCTATGGTATATATGACTCATTATTTAAATTTTATCCTTTCAGACATGTACTATGCAACCAAGTTAAAGTACATTGGGATCCGTATCAATACCACCATGAACGTCTATACACTTGGTTACCCCGAAGGGAAACCTGTTTATCAGAGATGGGAGAATCTCATAACAGAAGAGGTATACTAAACAAACTTTATAATTTTGTCAGTCCTATGTCCACAAGAAATATTGTTATTTTACTGAGCAAGTGGTCACTGTGATGGTTAAATAAAGCTAAGAATATTTATTTCCTCATCATTATTAATTACATATGTGTGTAGCCAAAATCTCCTGTTGTGTTACCCTTTAAACATATCCCTTGTTGCTTGTCGATATTTTATCCTTGGATATTTCTTGTAGTTCTGTCACTGATGGACCTTGCTGTTTTATCATCTCTAGTTCCCAATGTTGTTTTATCATCTCTAGTTCCCTATGTTGTTTTATCATCTCTAGTTCCCCATGTTGTTTTATCATCTCTAGTTCCCCATGTTGTTTTATCATGTCTAGTTCCCTATGCTGTTTTATCATCTCTAGTTCCCCATGCTGTTTTATCATCTCTAGTTCCCCATGTTGTTTTATCATCTCTAGTTCCCCAGGCTGTTTTATCATCTCTAGTTCCCTATGTTGTTTTATCATGTCGAGTTCCCTATGCTGTTTTATCATCTCTAGTTCCCCATGCTGTTTTATCATCTCTCGTTCCCCAGGCTGTTTTATCATCTCTAGGTCCCTATGGTGTTTTATCATCTCTAGTTTTGTTTTATCATCTCTAGGTCCCTATGGTGTTTTATCATCTCTAGTTCTCCATGCTGTTTTATCATCTCTATTTCCCCATGTTGTTTTATCATGTCTAGTTCCCTATGCTGTTTTATCATCTCTAGTTCCCCATGTTGTTTTATCATCTCTAGTTCACCATGTTGTTAGTTCCTGCTGTTTTACTAATGATGTTTTCGTTTTATTAAATTCAATAATTTCAGAAGGTGTATTTTTCATATTTCCCGATGTTTTATTAGTCATGTTTCCCGATGTTTTATAATTGAAACATGTCGTTTTCTTATTACTGCTATTTCCAGATGCTTCATATATTCTGATGTCTTATTATTAATATTTCCCATTTTTTTTATTATTCATATTATCCGTTGTTTTATTATGAAAATTTCCCGATGTTTATATTTTTTTATAATTTCCTGATATTATATCATTGAAATATCCCTATGATTTATAATTAATATTTCCCGATGTTTAATTATGGATATTTCATTTTTTTTAATCGGAAACTAGTTGGAGAAAATGCCAGACACAATGAAGAATGGATTCCAATGTTCAACAAACACTTGGAACTGGATCAAAGTTCAGGAGGTAAGGCTCATCATACTAGTGCTTCCGTCACATAATCTGAAATTTTGTCCTGATCAAATACTAACAAGCATGTTTACTGAAATAATTGGATGTTTTCCGAACATTCATGGATAATCATATAGAACGTTTATAATATTAAGGTTGTCTGTTGATCGTGAAACTAAGAAATCTATTGTAAAACGACAGCATGTCTATCAAAGTCAGTATCCTCCTTCCTGTCCTGTTTTAGTCGCTGGCGGACTCTGCTGTACAGGGGGTAATCGTCGGCCTGTGTCTCGCCCTGCCCATCCTTATCATCACAACTTTAAATGTGGTCATCGGCTTCCTCGCCACTGTCACCATTGGACTCGTCACCGCCTGCGTCATAGGGATCATCCCCCTGGCTGGCTGGAAATTGGGGGTAAGTATTTTACAGGTATGTCGGGGTTCCCGATTAAAATGATAATTTTTTTTTCGATAACTTAACAGAAAAAAGGGATAAAAATACTTCCTGACCGAAATTCAAAAATGTATCTGATCTTTTGTCATGCAAACAACTTGACGCGCTTTTGAATACTTACTTAGGTGTTGGAGTCACTGAACATGTGTATGGTGGTTGGTCTATCCGTGGACTACGTTGTACACCTGGCCGAGGCTTACGCTACATGTCCCTCCCCCTACCGGATGGACCGTGTCCGCAACATGCTGGAGAGCATGGGCCTGTCTGTCCTGTCCGGGGCTATCACTACCTTTGGAGCTGCCTCGTTCATGCTGTTTTCACAGATCCAGTTTCAGTACCAATTTGGAATATTTGTGATGAGTACAATCTCAATTTCACTCTTCTTTTCGTTCTTTGGTTTCACTACGTTTATGTCATTGTGTGGTCCCCAGGGCAACACCGGAAGTCTGGTAGCCTTCGGTAAATGGATAAAATCGAAGTGCAGCAACAACAAAAATGAGGAACTTTCCTCAACGCCTTCACAGATTTACGGAGACCAAAGCAAGTTTTATTGTTTGCTGACGTGTACACTGTGTCTTCCTTCGTCACATGTTGGCCTTTACACCTGCAGAACAACAACTACATAGCAAACAGCACTCGGCACCATTCCAGGCGTCACCTGCGTTATTGCTTTTGTTTGCACGTCTCACTTGCAGTTTTCATTCACAGACTTCAACACAATGACGCATGCTCTTTCCTTGCTTGAGCACATTGTACCGGACAGTCGCATATCGTTTCAACCTCAACAGACAAATACATAGATTCATCACGAATTTCATCATCAGATCAATGTCATATCATTATCGGAATACGTACTAAAAGGTATCAGTATTTCAAATTCTATCAGTTCAGAAATAAATTGGTCATCGGATCAATAATTGGACTAAAACGTCTCAACGAAGTTAATGTTTAAACGAACACAATCAAATAATAGTATCTCGCCTTTTTGGCATCACATACGAAGGTAAGGTTATAAAATATATTTGTTAAAAATGCAAATATTTCTTAATATTTTGTAAATCATTATGTACCACCATTAGCACTGGTTGTTGCATTGCACTGTCGTAACAAAACGAACAAGTGTCATTTTTATCATTGCAAACTTTCAACCAGCATTCATTTTTTTGATAACGGTTAGTAAGCTAGAATTGCAGTGCTAACGTGTGATCTTGTTTCTAAATGATGTATCGAGATGGAAATGGTCCAAAATCAAGCGTCAAACAAATTGTTTCAGTGTGTCTGAAATGTTTCCCATTAGGCTGAACTAGGGTATACATAGTAAATCGCCGCACTCTGTATTTGTTCTAAACACTAATTTAATACTTATTATGTAAATGTTAATTAATTGTTGACCATTTTGGTTTTGAAGGGACAACCACATTCATTGGGACAGACCGTAGGCATGTGATGGCTCCTGTAGAAATGTCGTTGGTGCGAAGTCAATCCCGGGTCAACTCCTCGGACAGCTCGCTACGCCTCAGATTCTGGGAATGATTCGCATGAAACCAGTCGAGGAGTAACTCGTTTCCCTTTGGATTTTTCACTGGAGAATTGAACACGTGTACCAAGATTTTGATTTAGGAGTCGCTCCTAAGTGCTTTGCTGTGTTTTGTGATAAAACCGTATACCGGATTACCCTCAGTGTATCGACTGCTGTAACGGAAACTTCAGCATTAATCTGTATAATATAAAATGTACATTTTATGCTATTTTAGTGAGAAAACAATTGAATTTGTAGTAATGCATTACAATCTTTTTATTGAGTTATCTTTATATTATAAAATGTAAAACTTAACTTAACGGATTTAGTTTTCTCTGTGCCTATTGTGTATGCACTTCTACAGACATGTGTAGTAAATATTGCTATGTTAGCCTTCAGGTATCATCTGAGTTACCAAATGCACAGCACAGTCACAATTATTCTATTAAGCATTTTAATGCAGTTTTTATTTAAAATCTAATATTATTTTCTGCATTGTTATCCTATTTAAGATTTGTTAAATAAACTTTGTTACTTAATCAATTGTAATAATAATAAATAGGATAGATAACATCAAAGACGACTTTCTAAATATCAATGTAACAAGAACAACCAGAGGCCACAATCAGAAACTAGAACAACTAAGGAGTAGAAGTAATCTGCGTGGCCACTCGTTCAAATTGAGAATTGTAAACAACTGGAATGGTCTCTCTGATCAAGTGGTAAATGCCCCATCTCTGTTTTCCTTTAAGACCAGGTTAAATAACACTGGATAAATCACCCCAACAAGTTTGAACCAAGCTTTTACTAACTAGCTGGGGTAACACATACAGGCTTCTCTAATGTCTCATTTAAATTCAGCATTTTTTAACCGATGAAACCTTTTAATATCTATGTTTCCTAGTAAAGCCCATTGACAGGTCTGTAACTAATTCACCACAATGTGTGTATCCATACTAAAAAGTAAAACAACTCTATTTTTTTGAGACTTGTGATCTATACAGGCCTGTCAGTCCTATTTTGAAACTGAATACCCTTATTTTATATAAATCAGGATGCAACTTTTGTTACCATCCACTGCACATGTACATACTTTTCACTAGTTTTTGAGAAATAAAGTCCTCTTCAAATGCCTCCGAATGCAACCGGAAGTGAAGTGGACAGTATTAAGAAGCACCTCAAGAAGCGACTAGACGCTTACAACGGTGCCACCTGCAATGAACCAATGAACCAATACTTTGTTCACTGTCTGATATCGTTGTTGACCTACATACTTTGTTCACTGTCTGATATCGTTGTTGACCTACATACTTTGTTCACTGCCTTAACTCATTGTTGACCTACATACTTTGTTCACCGTCTTATATCGTTGTTGACCTACATACTTTGTTCACTGTCTTATATCGTTGTTGACCTACATACTTTGTTCACTGTCTTATATTGTTGTTGACCTACATACTTTGTTCACCGTCTTATACCGTTGTTGACCTTCATAATTTGTTCACTGTCTTATATCGTTGTTGACCTTCATAATTTGTTCAGTCTTATATCGTTGTTGACCTACATACTTTGTTCACTGTCTGATATCGTTGTTGACCTTCATTTGTTCAGCGTCTTATATCGTTGTGACCTACATAACTCTTCCCCGTGTCTTACATCGTTGTTGAACTACACATATACTTTTTTCACTGTGTCATTTATCGTTGTTGACCTTGATACTTTGTTCATTGTCATCATTTATTGAGACTAGCGCTTTTTTAACCTACAATCATCAGATGGTTGGCTACTCAAAGCACCATCGTCCGTGGTCCTTGGTCCGTTTGCCAGTCTATCATTCCTTAAACAATTCTTGTCAGCGCTATTTTTAACAGTTATTGAGGTATTTTTCTCGAATGTCACATGACGGTTTCCTATGTTATGCATATGGAATTTTTGGAATGATCAGGAAAAACTTGCTTGCCGACTAGACGCCGTCTTTGATTTTGAGAGTTAAAAGTTTGGTAACGTTTTTCCTCGAAAAGTACCGGAGGGATCTTTTTCAAATTCGATATATATATATATATGTATATTGTCTTTAGTTACACACGTTTAATTTTTGGACCTATCAGAAGACCAAGATGACTGACAGGCCGCCATCTTGAATTTTGAGATATTCTTAACATTACTCCTCAGAAAGTCCTCCAGGGATCTTTCTCAAATTTCCCATGAAGGTTCCCAATCATGAATGGTTCCTTGTTACAAAACTTCATTCATCATTGACAGCAGTTCTATGTTAATGTACAAGATTCCCATTTAGGATTTCCAACATGGGACTTTAACAAAGTGCCAAGAACATGTTCAAAGTATTCTTCCTTCAGTTTGGTTTTAGTTTCTCCTAAGTTCCTGTTGTTGATCTTTCGTAAAACCCTTGAGCTCGGTTTAGTGATTGTTTGTAGACACTTTGACATACTATTTCTTCTTCACGTGATGTTGTACTCCTCTTACGGTGTACACACTAGCCACCATATAATTATGTCACACAAATAGTCTCAGCATCTTGCATAAATTATTACTTCATACTGGTTATCACAGAAAATTTGGAAACATTATACCTACTAAATGTACCTTTAAAGAGGTTCAGGACATATTTAAATGTTCAGTAAGACAACCACTACATAGGTATCACAAAACAACTTTATTTTCTTGAGAGTGACCATCTCAATCCAAATAGGCTACAAATGTCACAACAAATATACACTCAATATATTTATTACTGGAGTCATCAAAAAGGTCAGCATCATCAATTTCATTGATTATCAGGTAAAGGGAGAAATCACAAGATTTCAACATACCGGTACTCAATAAATTTCTAAATAAATGTAGCAATTTCAAAATACAATGTTATCCTTTTAATTTTTTGTTTGTGTAATTCTAAATATGCTGAACACTGTCAAAATCATCAAGAAAAAAAATTGCATTTACTTATGAAAAAAAGCTTCTTCACGAACACAAATTGTACGTTGACAAACACAAAGGACAACATCATCAGAATGAAATAAAGGTCTAGAGGATTTATCTGTTTACTGTGTGAGAGCTTGGATATATACCAGTGTCCAGAGACGTATAATCAAAGTACTGAAAGTACTGAACACACAAACAAGGATGGGACCTGCTTACAGTTTTGTGAAAGCACATATTCTCAAATATACGTCTCTGCCAAGTCGTCTTACATCATTGCCATTTGGTATATAAATCATTATGTGGATATTGGGTAAATCAGATAACTGAACGACGAGGCATAAACCAGAAGACACAGACAGGATATTCTTAACTCAACATTGAGAAGAAATAACTGTCCAGATGTCAGGTATAACCAACACTGCGGACAATGAATGCTGGGTGATCTTCTGTAGAACTATTTCTTATGTTTTTTGACCCCTACATATCTCACAAACAGCATTGTTAAACACATCTCTGGAGCCATATGACTACCTATATAATACCATACTACCCTACTTGGCTGACAAACAACAACATGACAATAGAGGTAAGCCAATCTAACTTTGATAAAGTGATTTATCCTTGGGCTTTGCTTGTCTTTACATTTACAGTGATGTTACTTATCAGGGGCGTTTCTAGGATATTTGAAAGAGGGGGCGTAGAATCAAATCTGTCGCCGAGCGGAGCGAGTCAAAAAAAAATTGGACCTCTTTTTTGCTAAAAAACATAAAATAATTGTGAAATGCACTAATGTAACGGTTCCTGACTTGGAGTATGTATATTTTATAGTTAAAGTGTAAGGGTGTTAATGTGTTTAATTAATGAATATGATAAATTGCCATATTCAATACAATATTAGCAGATTACGATATTTTTTAATTTTATTTTTTGAAAAGGGTATGCCCATTACGCCCTCACCTGGACCCGCCCCTGCAAGTTATGTTATCAGTTACCCTATAATTCAGTATATTACACTTGATTTGCAATATGTAAATCTTTTGAGAAACAGGTTATCTCATTTTTTTTATATATTTAATATCTAGGTCTTGTTAGAAAGAGATAATGTAATATTGATCGATATTCAAGTCTTTGAGAAACAGATTATCTCATTAAAGTTTATGAAATGTATTTCAATCTTGTTTCTCTGTTGTTCATCAAATCAGCCAGTAGATCCTCACTAAATCAGTACTGGGCTGGGTTTGATCCTCTACCACTATAATATCTGTACTCTACCTTCACAAAGATTTCGTTCTGATGACTGAGAGGACTAAATGGCTACTACTACAAGGCATCAAACACGGATACAATTTGGCTAATGTAGGCTAAGTGAATAGCCAGTGAAAATTGGCTAATGTTACAACATATAGGCTAAGTAGATTGCCAGAATAAATTGGCTAATGTAACAACAAATAAGATCACCAGTCGTTAAAACACACCGGATCCTAGTAACATACTTCATGCTTTCAATGTTCAAATTTTCATCTGTATCTGTCATTAAGTCCTATGATAATTATCAGAGATTATTGGCAACGAAATTTCTTCAATATTTCAAATGGCAAGATCAATGTTTCCTTTTATCACGACCCAAATATATCTATACATGATTTCAAAATTAGAATAAATGCAACAATGCATTTTCGTTTTATATAAATATTTTAACTGATGAATATTTGATGGATGAAATATGTTTCTATGATATGTAAATATACCAAATCAGAACATATATAACAAGATATTAGTTTTAAATGCATAATATATAGAATATTGTGGGTGATGTCATTGTCATAGAAATGTGTCTATGGAAACATGTGGCCGTACACTATGAATTTACAAGGTGTATGTTATCTAACATAGTGACGTGTGATCTGTACGAATGAGTGTAGGTCGTAGAATTCGTGTTATACAAAATGTATGTAGCTAAAGTGACACATGTGTATGCATACTGTGTTTTTGTAAACAAGATGTGGCAGACATATTTATAGCAGGGACAGTATATCACACTATACGTCCCTGGTTATAGTGAGTGTCAGTTTTTTGAGTGACATGTAAACATAAGCATAATGTGTAGTTTAGGTAAGAGTGGCACACAGGTAGTTATAGGGTTTTGTGTCAGTAAAGTGACATGTTCTAATATGTATGTATAAGACCAATGACCTCGTGTTTTATAGTGTATGTTGAGTAATGAAGCACATATGCACAGGTATACATAATAAGTATTTGTATGTAGGTGGCAAATGTGTATAGCCTGTATGTGTTTGTATTTAAAAAAGTTTGCTTTGTGTAAAACAATATATATCAAAGTGTGTTTTTAAAGTATAAATAAAAGTTTGTGTAAGTAATTTTTAGTGTAAATAAAAGTTTGTGTAAGTAATTTTTAGTGTAAATAAAAGTTTGTTGTGTAATGATTATAAGAGTAAGTGAAGGTGATGCAATGTAGACAAATGTGTGATAAAATATATATAGAGTTCAGCAGTTACAGCATCCGGAGCATTCTGCATCCAGTTGTCATGGTTACAAATTATATACAAGATTCGTCTGATCTTGAAACATATCTTATCTAATAAAACTTTATTATTCCAAAATTTCAAAAATAAATGTATCTGATCTTTCATTTTTGTTTGTTTAGGGCTTTTTTTTACTATGAAATTATCTCTCTTTTTTCCGTATTTTAATAGTCCACATTTTATCATATCAAATTCAACTAGTACATTTAACCAATTTATGTACAGGATGTAGAACCAAAGATATATCAGATTTTTTGGGTTTTTAACTTCTTCATTATAGCCTTGAATTGACTTTTTAAACAACAGACGATCCCAATAAAATGTGTGGACTTTCTGCATAAAAATAGTATTTACAACCCATCACATAACACACACAAAGATCATTAAAATATCCTTTAAACAGTTTTACCAAAATGGAAAAAAACACATTATCAATTTGGATGGAATCTTTGTATAATTGTATAACAAAATAAAAGTTCATATAAAGGTTGGCTCGGATTGTTCTTATATTTCAAAACAAAAGTGTGCTGTTCCTGCAACAAACGGTTGCATTAACAACATCTTAATGAAATTTTGAAGTTGTTTAACTTATCTTTTCATAAAAATATAATTATCATAATCCAACACCTGAACATTACTAAACATCTTATTCTTATAACCAAATATATCATAAAACATTTTCATACCTCTTTCATGATGTTTTCTGATTTGCAAATTTAAAAAATACAATTGATTTTTTTTGAAAATATCCTTTGAAATTTAAAAAGATTTTTTTTCTTTAAAAAAGTAGATTTAATTTCTTATTTTCGTGAACAAAAACTTGTCTAAACCTTCAAACCTAATCAAAACATCCTCCAGTGAACAAGCAGACAGGAGACCCTAAATATTAATCTTACTTTATCTAAATGTGACTGAAACCAACTTAAATGTTTTAGAATGAGTATTGTGGAATTGTACACATGATTTGTGTACAAGGTAGTCTAAGGCAGTCAGGGTTTAGACAAGTTTTTAAAATATGAATAAAATGATAAACCAAAATGCTGTGCCAAAAAATAACAAGCAAAAAAAATGTTGATAAAAATAAATATATGTGACTGCCATAGACTACCTACTCTGTTTGGAATTAGTTCACTGGAGGGGAGACAACTCTAGACCAATGACAGCAAAAAAGCTATAAAAAGTACTTTTGAGCATTTATATCC
The DNA here is from genome assembly GCF_002113885.1 of Mizuhopecten yessoensis. Classification (NCBI taxonomy): domain Eukaryota; kingdom Metazoa; phylum Mollusca; class Bivalvia; order Pectinida; family Pectinidae; genus Mizuhopecten; species Mizuhopecten yessoensis. Next base: position 561,572 of record NW_018408897.1, read on the forward strand.
AAAAATGTCATTGCATAAACGTTTTTTAATCTTTGAATGAATTTAATCTAAATAGAAAATCCATTTATCTTTTAGATTTATAGAATATAAACAAAAGTCAAATCCAATTTCACTTAATTTCATAAAAATAAATTCCGCTGTCTCTAATAGCTTGTTTGTTTGTGTTTTACGTCCTATTAACAGCTATGGTCATTTAAGGACGTGCCAGGTTTTGGTGGTCGAGGAAAGCCGGAGTTCCCGGAGTACCTGGCAACTGCCCCACATAGGTCTCGAACCCGCGACCCAGTGTTGGAGGGCTAGTGGTAGCAGAATGTCAGACGCCTAAACCACTTGGCCACTGCGGCCCCTTCTCTAATAGCAATATTAGTTCTATGTTGGTATCAGTGATACTAAAACTCCTATGTTAAAATCCCTTTGCAGTTTAACAAAAGGCATGCAAAATGAATCTTAACAGAAAGTTGTAGTCGATACAAATAGTACTTCACCAATCAAACAGATGTAAAATCAGACACATAGCAAGAACAACCAAGAAATAGGCCTTGTCAAATAAAACAAACAAAATGTATAGACTTGTCCAAACTGTCTTCTCGGATCATAAGTGAAGCTTGTCAATAGACTGAAGATGGTGTGATTTCAATCCTGTACTGTGGTACATACACAAGTCTTGTTGATGTAAACATGACAAATTAATACTCATTGTTAGTTTTGACTATTTGCCACAATTCTGCCAACAACTAGTTGAGTCAGGTCTCAAAAGCTCAGCCAATCAAATTTGAGATCTCGATGATGTCAAGTTTTACTGGCTCAGCAAGGTAAGCTCTAAGATAAGCTTTAGTCGAGGGGTTGAGGTAACTCAAGCACTGTTAGGGAAACTGTGGCAAAGCAGTTTCATGAATGGACGGAATACAGACACAAGTCTGTGGTCAGGGTTAGTATATCATTGTAGTATATCATTGTCATGGCAACACTAGGTAACAGCTCCTAGTCCCTCTACAACATTTCAAAGAAACTTTTCCGTATCTTTTTGGTCCAAATAACAAAACCTTTTTTTCAAGCTTTAAAATTTATAGATTTTGGTTAATTTTCATAACAAGGGAACAAATTTGTGAAATAAAAAAACTTTTTTTTAAAAAAAGGTAACAAAATTAACAAGTTATGAATAAATCTAACAAAATAAAAGCATTTAACAATTTTAACAATTTAGTGTAGTAGTGGAACTAGAGTCCATTCCCCACTGCTGCCTCATACAAACAACGAGAATATAAACTCTATATATAACAAATAAAAACTGCACCAACAGAAAACTTAACAACTGTGTATCACAGTCGAGCCATCAACAACAACTTTCACAGTGTTCCTTGTAAACGTAAGAAATCTGTTCAATGGTACTCGTCATAGTTTGCCTTCCAGCAATCCTTATTGCTGGCTTTGTCATATTATGCACATATAAGATATTACATTATCAATACCTGAATCTCAAACTCGACTCAGAACAAAGTCATTGAAAGAATCAAGTCTCACACTCGACTGATACTTTATAAAAAGGACTGCATATCTCTGTCGTACAATAATTACAATGTATAAAATGTATATAAAAAAGTGGAATAACTTGGATCAACTAATATGATCCGGGTCATGAGAAGCTCAGAAATGGCAAATACATGTATAACATAAAAAGCATGGAAGAAATGCAGACCCTTTAGTCAAATATAATTAAAAAATCAAGAGTCCTATAAACATTACTCACACTCCAAACTAGTCATCAATAAAAAAAAGTCTTGATGCTTGTCACACAAGCATCTCGTAAGTTTAGCTAGTATTCACCCCCTGTAACAGTGGTAGGTACGTATGATAACATGAATATGATCAATGAATAAAACTAAATGAACTAGTAGTTGCAATTCCAACAAGACTGTCAAAAGACAGCCAGGAACTTGTCGATGACATAAATAGGTGTACAGCTGGCACTGTGTAGGCCTGGGTAAGGTGTGGGCACTTGGAGATCCATCATAGTTGTCTCCCTTGGTGACAAGATGTCGCCAGAGTTGCTACATCATATATTTCTCATTTCTCATCACGAAACATGCCTCAGCGTGATCTATGAAAACATAACATAAATAGCGAATATGAAAGAAATGGTGTTAAAATAAACAATCACCTGTATCAACAGTAAGTTTGAACCGATATCTATGGAGAGTGTTAGGTAAGTTTAAAGCTGATCTAGTGGAGCGTTGTATGTATCAAACTACAATGCGTAGTGGATCTCAACATTAAGTCAAATGAACTTTCAAATATGACAGATGACATGTGGCTGTCAGTTATGGGGATATCCTTTTTTAATATAAGTTTACCTTATTCAGTGAAAACACCCATGTCATAATTATGCATATGAATTTAACCTTGATATGACCTATTTTAACCTCATCAAATGTTTAATAGAATCGTCCCCTATCTTGAAGTTGACATGACAATCTCCAAACCAAGGGTGATGTGTTTGGTTGTCTAACTGGAGGCTCTGCCAAGGGTTAAACAACCAAATTATCACCCAGATAGTTGGCGCTTCTCTGCTGCACCTTCAAGTGGGGGATGATTATTTTTCTCCCATCCTATTACTTCAGTCAAAACTCTACCGACAGTATTATAGCATGAGTGTAAACAAAAGCATATGTGGCGTTTCAATATCAGCATTAACTTTTTATGACATCAAAATTTAGTGCATGCAATTCTGCACAAGGTTATCTCCCCTTAGTGGGTAACATGTTTATCATTTTTGGCTAAAAAATTTATAGCAATATCCCATAAAATCTTGAGCACGTGAAAAAAATGGTCTGAAGTCTGTTTCCTTGTCATGAATCTTGTACAAATGTTCCACTTTTGCTTACCAGATACAGGCTAAAGTATAACATTCTTAAATTTATTCATCAATCTCATATACAATGAAAACGCATGTAAGATCTTATACCTGTGGTACATATTGTCAATAAGATGCACTTTTATGAGGTGCTGTCCGTGACTAGAGTAAAATCTCCATAGTATTTTTTTCGTACTTACATACATATTTAGTAAAAATTGTCTTTAGAATGAGGTTTACAATGGACAGTAACAAGAATACATACCTGCTAAAACCATCTGTGGTACTGGTGTAGGTAGGGCTGGGGTGGAGCCGGGGCATGCTACCGGGGAACTCTGCCTTGATGACCGCTGGGTACTGTTGGCAGTCGGTGTGGATGGGCTCCTGTGGTGGAGGGGAGTACTGACAACTACTGTGGGGGGAGTCAGGATACATACAGTTAGAGCTGGGACTGGAAGGGTACTGGGCTGAGTGGACCGGGGAGCTATGGAATTGTGGCCCACTGTAGTGAGGGGAGTTGGCTGGGGAGCTCATGTACTGAGAAGTACTGCCTGGAGACCCAGGACAGGGGTTACTGGGGGAGGGGCAGTACTGACTTGTACTGCCTGGGGAGTGGGGATAGATGGGACTGTGGGAGGGGGAGTTCATCTGATATTGGGTAGGATTGATGGGAGAATCTGAAAAGTTGGGTGAGTTTGGGTACTGTACACTGGTGGAGGAGGGGTCGGGGTATGTAGGGGAGGTGTGGTCAGTGGTGGTCTCCACAGGCATGTGCTGTGGTGGCACTGGACATCCACTCCTGTCCATCATACAAGGGGAGCGGGTGGGGAAGTTGTTAGGGTAGTAGTTGAAGTTTTGCTGGGGCTGTCGGGGGGTGGTGCAGGGAACTTTGTCCTGAGCCTGGATCGTCTGTTCTGTCTGGAGGTAGTCCAGAATTTCATCCATTTCTTCCTCCATGAAGGAGAGAGCAGAGGGCTGGGCTGTTGGCTGGTTCTGGCCCATGTTACTGGAAGGAATGGGTGCTGCACAGGGGGTCCGGGCTGAGGTGGAGGAAGTGATTGGGGCATGCCAGTTGTTGATGGAGGTGGAGGAGGAGGCAGGGGTGGTCCAGCAGGGGGCTGCCTGGCTACAGTGGGAGGTGTTACTGCCCATAGAGCAGTGGTCAGACATGGGGGTCAGTTGGGTATATAGCAGATCTGTGGGCATGGACATCCTCTTGGTGTCTGTCTGCTCACAGGCTGAGTCATGGGATTCTGTCTTGATCTTCTTGCTTGCCAACAGGAAGCCAATGTAAGATGGTTCGTCGACAGACTTAGAGTCTGATTCGTGCTGGGACATGGGTGAGCCTGCTCCACTGTCGTAGGAGGAATGAGGAGACATCTCACTCAGGGAGGAGTGAGGACTGTTGCTCTCCTCAGACAGGTCAGAGAGGTCAGCACCAGGTGAGCATGACAGAAGGCCATCACTGTTATCTGACTTCTTGGGACGACCCATCTTGATGGCTGCAATGACAATTCAATATTTCACAAATGTGGTATACTGAGAGAAAAACCAAGTCCTGCCAGGGTATGAGATCCTGTCAGGGCCTTGTACTCTTAGCTGTATTGGGACTACTACAAACCCTAAATAGCCCAACAGTTACAACCTCCATATACATATACAATTCCTTTCAGGGCCTTACCAACTTAAATATTTTATTCTTAGACAATATGGAAGTCCTTCCATGCAGGGCCCTAACCCTGGTAGCCATACATGTACATACAGGGATAAAAAACAATTTGTCTACATCCATGCTTACCATCTGGAGAAAATGAATAGAAAGTCAAAGTGTCTGTGGCAGCGCTATATCCTGTGACATAGACCAGCTAGGTATAAGGTTGTCACCATGGTGTCCTGTATACTGAGACAGATCATAAAAATGTCTCCCTTAAGCTAATTACCTTCTCTGGACATTCCGACAGTGATACATTTCTGGTAGCGACAAAAGCGACAGTTGTTCCGATTCCGCGGATTGATGGTACATTTCTTATCTCCCTTGCAGACGTAGCTCTGGTTCTCAACCAAACCACGTCGGAAGAATTTCTGTGAAAAAAGACATAACCAAATGATAGACATTGTATCCAATAGATTAAGATATTTATTTTGTTTAAACTTGCAATCTAGGAGACCAGGACATGAGAACGGTTATGAAATTGTCCACTAAAACTGACATAACTATATTGTTTATATGATAAAATGTAGACATAATTTAGACTATGGAACCAGACCTTGCATCCTTCACAGGTGTTGACTCCAAAGTGGATGCCGTTGGCAATGTCTCCACACACCTTACACAACACCTGGCCCTCTGCTGGCTGGACTGTCTCAGGCTTTTCTGTAATACAAAGCTTACATTAACTCACAAAATAAAACTTTGGCTTCGCTATAGAGGAGGAATAAAATGATTACTTGCTCACGGGAAGAAACAGCTCACCTCACACATAGGAACATGAAGCTCACTTCCCACCAAACAACAAGCTTTAATTACCTCATAAAATAGGTGTAAATACAAAAACGTTTCCCTTTTCCAAACATACCAGTTTACCTCTAAAAGATATCAAATGCTATTTTACCTCTGAAAAATATAAAAATATAATACAGCGTTATCATGATCGTTTAGCTTACCTTTACGGCACATTCCTGCCATAAGGCATCGCTGGTAGCGACAGTATTGGCACCGAATGCGGCCCTGTTTGGCGATGTCACAGTTTCCGTTGCACTGGCAGGTGAAGGTCGGCTCACCCTCCTTGGTGCAGCGGATGTAAAAGCTCTGTAAATACATCAACAATAAATATGTAGTCCTGGTAATTATCAAAAAATCAGGTAATTAACAAAGCATCAAAGTATCATTCTCACAAAAAATGTCTGCTGGCTTTTCCTGGCAAATTGTTCATAGCTTAAGTTTTTTATGATGACAGGATTTTTTTGATTTTTATCAAGACAAATTGTGTATTACTAACGAGGATTTCACTTTAGGTCAATAAAAAAAAAACCATTAATCCACTGAAAAAGTAGTTGTGATTTAAATATTTACAGCTAATACTCATCCAAACAAAGAGTTAGTATACTGATGTATATCAGTTTACATGTTAGTTATAGTAATCCTTGATTAGCTTGTTTAAACCATAATTGCAAGCTTAGTAAATTTTGGTATCCACGATAAATTGAAATATGCAAGTGCATTTAGGCAATGGAAGAAGAGAACATTATGGTGAACTTGAACCGCCATTGCCCAGTGCTGTCTGATGTCTGTGTTGTATATAGTCCGGACTCTGCGAGTGGTTTACACTCAGTTCTGTATATGTCACATGTTACTATGTAATAATTGTCTCCCTTTATAAGTTTTCTGATCTAGAGAAATACTGCCTGATCAGTGAAGTTGTAACTAAACTGAAGCCTCCAGTATCAATGTTTACCATCAATGCTTGATCACCCACCACTGTCGGTATCTATTTTACAGATAATCACCTAATTGGAAATGATATATTCAGTAAAACTGGTTTAGGGTATATTCCAAGTAATTGTTGAGTATAGGTTTCATAAATATATAAATGAACATCAGTTTATTTTCCTATACAGAATCTGTATGATCCTCTACAGCAGACATGTTATAAAACAATACATACAAGTACACCTATATGAAAGTTCGGCTATAGACATCACATGTTTAACAAAATATATTAGCTCCGTAACACCATTTCAATTTCTGATCAATCCAATACTTATCAAGTCTGTTTTTTAAATGTATGTATTGATGGTGCTGAACACTTCCTCTGGAAGACCGTTCCATAATTTTACTACATGTAGGGAAAGAAAGTTCTTCCTTATTTGAATGTTGTGGATTATTTTTTTTGGAATGCCCTTTGTACAATGTCGAGGTAATGGTTGTATTAATTAATGGTTAATTAGGTTACTCTCAGTAATGGTTGTTTTAATTAATGGTTAATTAGGTTACTCTCAGTAATAGCTGTATCAATTAATGGTTAATTATGTTACTCTCAGTAATGGTTGCATTACTTAATGGTTAATTAAGTTACTCTCAGTAACGGTTGAGAAAAAGTCATGCCTCGTTTATCAATGACTGGTGAGAGTATGTACATGACCACCTGTATATTGACATGTATCAGCAACTTGTGCCCAGTGTACACGTACAGGTGGTGTACTTGTGCCCAGTGTACACGTACAGGTGGTGTACTTGTGCCAACAGTGTACACGTACAGGTGGTGTACTTGTGCCCAGTGTACACGTACAGGAGGTGTACTAATTACACAGTTTCTCCCAAACTGTTTCACTAAAGTTTAATTTAGTGAAACAGGTTGGGAGAAACTGTGTAATTAGTAGACCACCTGTACGTGTACACTGGGCACAAGTACACGACCTGTACGTGTACACTGGGCACAAGTACGCCACCTGTACGTGTACACTGGGCACAAGTACAGGTGGTGTACTTGTGCCCAGTGTACACGTACAGGTGGTGTACTAATTACACAGTTTCTCCCAAACTGTTTCACTAAATTAAACTTTAGTCACAGAAAACTATCTGTAAAAACCAACAAATAATTTCCCCAGAGATAAGTAATGTCTCTACCCTAAACAGTACAGTTATCGTGGTGCTGGCCTTAGCTACACCTTGACAATTCCTGATTCGAGTAAATGTATGTCTACCTGTATATTGATCCAGTACTTAGATCAATGCCAGGGCTCTTAACGTACAAATCAATGGCCTTTATAAAGACGGTGATAATGAATATACATGGAGTACCTTGTGGATTTCACAATACAGTGTCAACACTTGTGTCAACACGTCTCAGTGTTATTGTTACACAGCAAAGACACGTTCAGAAAAAACACTCTCAATGGACCATATGGTAATTCCACATTTACTTTTTTTCTGAGTTAATAATATGTGGATACGGCAGCAATATTCCCTCCTTATGTCTGTATAAGACACCGATACACCTAGTTATAGCTATAGAGGTACCCCAGGCTTATATGCCAATGTGGTATATACCTAGCTATAGAGGTACCCCAGGCTTACATCAGTATCGGATACACCTAGCTATAGAGGTACCCCAGACTTACATCAGTATTGGATACACCTAGCTATAGAGGTCCCCAGGCTTACATCAGTATTGGATACGACTAGCTATAGAGGTCCCCAGACTTACATCAGTATTGGATACACCCAGCTATAGAGGTACCCCAGGCTTACATCAGTATTGGATACACCTAGCTATAGAGGTACCCCAGACTTATATGCCAGTATGGGATATACATAGCTATAGAGGGACCCCAGGCTTACATCAGTATTGGATACACCTAGCTATAGAGGTATACCCCAGACTTATATGCCAGTGTGGGATATACATATAGCTACATGTATAACAGGACCACAGGCTTATATGTACCTACATGTAGCTATAGCGGGACCCCAGGCTTACATCAGTATTTGATACACCTAGCTATAGAGCTTGAGGGACCCAAGGCTTACATCAGTATTGGATACACCTAGCTATATAAAAGGAACCTAACATGTGAAAACTGCACATTAAAATAGATTCAGAAGTACAGTTTATTTGAAATAATTTCAAAAACAAAATATAGTAACTCTAGAACTACAGTCCATAACAAGTAGGGTCAGCACTACACAGTCTGGAAGTATAGCTAAATTATAGCAGTTATTCAAGAATTGCCCTGCAAAAGTATACACACAAACTGCAAGTTCAGAGGCACAAAGTACTAAAATAGCCAGTCAGACGCACTGTTAAACTAAGCCAGTAGCCAGTCCTGAAGTACACCTGAACCTTTAAATTTGGTAGTTGACGTCTCTTTGGTGACCACAAGACTAACAGGAACCATGCTCTTTTATTTATTATGATTTCTCTTTGAAATTTAATTGCTGATAAGAGTTTATATATTGGTATGAGCTACATTGTTGTGTGATAAGCCCACACCTGAGGCCTGCTGTATGGCTGCTCACTCACACAGATCTCTACAAACCTTTACGCTGCTAATGTTTTACCTGTCTCCATTACCTTATACAAACCTGACAACTGGAACTGAAAAAACTCTAACAGTTCTATACCTGATCAAACCTCTGATCAATTTAATATGATAAAAATATTTGCAAACCCAATGTCTGGTTCACTGATTTAACACAAAAGCCTATAAGCTGAATGACATTCTGCTAAGTGATTTTAATTCTATTGGGAGATTGTTAAAATCACCTCCATATAGAAGTGATCGGGGGTAAGAAAACCTTGTAAACTTTTTAGTATAAGACAGGGCTTGAAAATCTCCTTGTTAATTATATCTAAACAAATGAAAATTATTATTCAAAGAGGAAGAAAACCTGTAATTGTATGGTATTGACTGTGAACCGAGAATAAGTCCTGACGGCTCGACCATCAATACACATCACAGTCATGTTTACACATGCTTGTCTCAGCCATTTTGAACGTAGTTGACATACACAACCTGCGTTAATATAAAGCAACAGCAGTTTTATTTACTCTTTGTGTACAAGTTCTATTTATGGAAAACTGTGGGTGTTTATAGGTATCAGACAAACACTGATCATGGGCGACCATCGAAGCTACACCAAAATGTAATTACTAAATGACAAATTTAAAACGGCTGACAATTTGAATAGGGGTATTACGTTTCACAGCGTAAATTTTGTCTGTCACTTCCGAGTGTAATTCTGTCGGCAGCAATTTAATAATGACTGATCAATGATATGCAGGAAATCCATTCCATTTGAATAAAGCTGAGATTAAAAACTAGATAAGTACACCTCGTATCATAACATACTTGTCCCTTTCCAACAGGGAAGGCGACATTATCTTTTTTTTCCTTGGAGACACTAACAACTTTAAAAAACAAACTACAAAATCACCTAATTCTGCGGTTAAATCTTTGTCAGGTATAATTTTAGAACACTTCCATAGCTGATCATTATCTGCTATATTAGAACATAATTCTTATCTAATCAATAGGTGTACATATATAAGTACACAGTATATATACTCGTAAGTCCAGTAATGTTTAAATCTCTCCAAGGCCACTCCACACCCAGTTACGCTCACAACCTTTCTCTCAGATGTTTTTAATCATCATATTAAGCCCACTTTTGCTTACAAGTTCAAATAATTCTGCAATGACTTAGTATTCATGATATCATGCCTTCCATCACCATTTTATACATTATAAGCAATCACATTTGATTTGTATCTTTATACCTTATCACCCTCACCATTCTAAAGGAGATAGTTAACTTATCACCCTCGCCATTCTATAAAGAGGTAATTATGTTATCACCATCGCCATTCTATGACGAGATAATTATCTTATAACCCTTGCTATTCTATAAGGAGATAGTTATCTTATCACCCTTGCCATTCTATAAGGAGATAGTTATCTTATAACCCTCGCTATTCTATAAGGGGATAGTTATCTTATCACCCTCACCATTCTATAAGGAGATAGTTATCTTATCACCCTCGCTATTCTACAAGGATATAGATATCAACCTCACCACACAATATCACCCTCCCCTATATTCGGATATAACTATCTCCTTTTAGAATGTGTTGATGGGGAGACAGTTATTTTGGACTATCTCATCCCACTTTAATATCACCCCCGCAATCTCATCCTATCTTTAAATCATTTATGAACATTTTGTACCCAATTTGTAGATCTTATTTGGAAAGAGACTATATTAATTACTAAGCTATGAGTTGGATACTATGTTGTGAATAGTCTGAAGATGTTGATGATCAATTACCTTGAAATTTGGGTATGGCCTTGGCGTATTACTCAGTAAGGTCATGCCACACCCTTGGGTTATGGGCAACAATCCTCTAAAGTTTCATTACACCCTAGATAGAATTACATGCAGGCATATTTAAAAATTAATACTGCTTTTCCTCAAATGCAAGAGTCTGGTCAGTCTGCTAACCAAAACCAACAAATTTATTATTATTGTTGAAACAAAACTGACAAGTCCAAGTGTGATGTGAGGATACTAAACCAATCAGTAAACACCACAGGTTAGAGAACCACTAGCATAGTAATTATATACACCTGGGAACGTGATCTTCATCAACAGGTATTTGTAAACTCTACTCAGGTTAGAGAACCACTAGCACAGTAACACGATCCTGTGCTAGTGGTTCTCTAACCTGTGTAGAGAACCACTAGCACAGTAACACGATCCTGTGTACGTGAACATCATTAACAGGTATTTGTAAACTCTACACCGGTTAGAGAACCACTAGCACAGTAACGCCTGTGAACGTGAACTTCATTAGCAGGTATTTGTAAACTCTACACAGGTTAGAGAACCACTAGCACAGTAACACGATCCTGTGAACGTGAACATCATTAACAGGTATTTGTAAACTCTACACAGGTTAGAGAACCACTAGCACAGTAACACCTGTGAACGTTTAAACTTTCATTAACAGGTATTTGTAAACTCTATACAGGTTAGAGAACCACTAGCACAGTAACCCCTGGGAACGTGATCTTCATCAACAGGTATTTGTAAACTCTACACGGGTTAGAGAACCACTAGCACAGTTACACCTGTGAACGTGAACATCATTAACAGCTATTTGTAAACTCTACACAGGTTAGAGAACCACTTGCACAGTAACACCTGGGAAGGTGATCTTCATCAACAGGTATTTGTAAACTCTACAAGGGTTAGAGAACCACTAGCACAGTAACACCTGGGAACGTGATCCTCATCAACAGGTATTTGTAAACTCTACACGGGTTAGAGAACCACTAGCACAGTTACACCTGTGAACGTGAACATCATTAACAGGAATTTCTAAACTCTACACTGGTTAGAGAACCACTAGCACAGTAACACGATCCTGTGCTAGTGGTTCTCTAACCTGTGTAGAGGTTACAAATAGCTGTTAATGATGTTCACGTTCACAGGTTTTGTACTTGAGTTTCTAAATATGATATCATGCATTGATTGATGAAACAAAATGTAAATGTTTTGTGAGCCTTACCCTAACACCCTTCAGTTGTTTGTTCTCCCATAGTGTCAAAGTTTACCTGGTATTAATGAAGTTCACGTTCACAGGTGTTACTGTGATAGTGGTTCTCTACCCTGTGTAGAGTTTACAAATACCTGCTAATGAAAGTTTAAACGTTCACAGGTGTTACTGTGCTAGTTGTTCTCTAACCTGTGTAGAGTTTACAACTACCTGTTAATGAAAGTTAACGTTCACAGGTGTTACTGTACTAGTGGTTCTCTACCCTGTGTAGAGTTTACAAATACCTGTTAATGAAAGTTAACGTTCACAGGTGTTACTGTGCTAGTGGTTCTTTAACCTGTGTAGAGTTTACAAATACCTGTTAATGAAAGTTTAAACGTTCACAGGTGTTACTGTGCTAGTGGTTCTTTAACCTGTGTAGAGTTTACAAATACCTGTGAACGTGAACTTCATTAACAGGTATTTGTAAACTCTACACGGGTTAGAGAACCACTAGCACAGTTACACCTGTGAACGTGAACATCATTAACAGGTATTTCTAAACCCTACACTGGTTAGAGAACCACTAGCACAGTAACACGATCCTGTGCTAGTGGTTCTCTAACCTGTGTAGAGGTTACAAATAGCTGTTAATGATGTTCACGTTCACAGGTGTTACTGTGCTAGTGGTTCTTTAACCTGTGTAGAGTTTACAAATACCTGTGAACGTGAACTTCATTAACAGGTATTTGTAAACTCTACACGGGTTAGAGAACCACTAGCACAGTAACACCTGGGAAGGTGATCTTCATCAACAGGTATTTGTAAACTCTACAAGGGTTAGAGAACCACTAGCACAGTAACACCTGGGAAGGTGATCTTCATCAACAGGTATTTGTAAACTCTACACGGGTTAGAGAACCACTAGCACAGTAACACCTGTGAGCGTTTAAACTTTCATTAGCAGGTATTTGTAAACTCTACACAGGATAGAGAACCACTAGCACAGTAACACCTGTGAACGTGAACATCATTAACAGCTATTTGTAAACTCTACACAGGTTAGAGAACCACTAGCGCAGTAACACGATCCTGTGAACGTGAACATCATTAACAGGAATTTCTAAACTCTACACTGGTTAGAGAACCACTAGCACAGTAACACGATCCTGTGTACGTGAACATCATTAACAGGTATTTGTAAACTCTACACGGGTTAGAGAACCACTAGCACAGTAACCCCTGGGAACGTGATCTTCATCAACAGGTATTTGTAAACTCTACAAGGGTTAGAGAACCACTAGCACAGTAACACCTGGGAAGGTGATCTTCATCAACAGGTATTTGTAAACTCTACACGGGTTAGAGAACCACTAGCACAGTTACACCTGTGAACGTGAACATCATTAACAGCTATTTGTAACCTCTACACAGGTTAGAGAACCACTAGCACAGGATCGTGTTACTGTGCTAGTGGTTCTCTAACCAGTGTAGGGTTTAGAAATACCTGTTAATGATGTTCACGTTCACAGGTGTTACTGTGCTAGTGGTTCTTTAACCTGTGTAGAGTTTACAAATACCTGTTAATGAAGTTCACGTTCACAGGTATTTGTAAACTCTACACAGGTTAGAGAACCACTTGCACAGTAACACCTGGGAAGGTGATCTTCATCAACAGGTATTTGTAAACTCTACACGGGTTAGAGAACCACTAGCACAGTAACACCTGTGCACGTAAACTTCATTAGCAGGTATTTGTAAACTCTACACAGGTTAGAGAACCACTTGCACAGTAACACCTGGGAAGGTGATCTTCATCAACAGGTATTTGTAAACTCTACAAGGGTTAGAGAACCACTAGCACAGTAACACCTGGGAAAGTGATCTTCATCAACAGGTATTTGTAAACTCTACAAGGGTTAGAGAACCACTAGCACAGTAACACCTGGGAAAGTGATCTTCATCAACAGGTATTTGTAAACTCTACAAGGGTTAGAGAACCACTAGCACAGTAACACCTGTGCACGTAAACTTCATTAGCAGGTATTTGTAAACTCTACACAGGATAGAGAACCACTAGCACAGTAACACCTGTGAACGTGAACTTCATTAATACCAGGTAAACTTTGACACTATGGGAGAACAAACAACTGAAGGGTGTTAGGGTAAGGCTCACAAAACATTTACATTTTGTTTCATCAATCAATGATATCATATTTAGAAACTCAAGTACAAAAAGGCTATCCTAACAACCCAACCTGCTGTTTACAAAGCTGACAATTCACTAAGCCCTGTGAAAAACCATGAGCTATATGATTGTAAATAATATATATGACTCGCTTGACTTTTTAATTCTGTTCTTTATTGATCTTGCACTCTAGTGACCCACACCAACGGGTCATTGAGCAAATATTGACAGGACACCTATCTAATTGAATCAATATCTGACCATTTTTCTCCATTGTCCACATTTCAAGAAAAACATGCATACATTTAGAATCTAGGTTCAAGGACAATAGTTCAAGGTCACATGTTTTTGCTCAGAGACAAGCATGTGATCAAAGGTAATGACACCAACTTCCAACAAAGGAAACAGTCCTAAAGAGTAGGAATCAATATAATTAGAATATTTTACCAACACACAAAACTTACTGGTAAATGATCAATGGAGGGGACAATGAAGTGTTCAATACAGGATTGATAAAGGCTACTAAAGAAAACTTCACATGCAAACCCGAGGAGACACCATTCAGTAGAATTCAAGACGGTCACAAAAGATTGAAGAAAAGCAGCAAAGAAAAAATTATTAAATAAGGTCTTTACAATTATGAATTCGGTCAAGTATAACTTTCAAAGAACAGCAATATTTTTTTTCTCTGTTAATACTTTTTTAATTTCTAGCTTGGACAATGACTGTCAATCAATAGTAGAATGCTAGTCTTTAAACTTGAGAAGATTGAAGTAGACAAACATACACAACAATTTCAATACTAAATCAACATTGTCATAGCGCAATTCTACCTGACAATCCCTTAAATATTGGGGAGAACATTTCAAAACAGCCACCTCACCATGTGCCCTGACCTCTCAAACAATGTCTGTTGATCTGAGGAGGTTCAAGTATTTATTAATGTTCTCAAATACTGCCGACGTAATAACATCAAACATTATTGATAGACGATGACATCCCTGGAAGGTTCCATCATGATCAGTATGACAATGATTCATCTTGGGTTATATGAAAAGAAAACATTACAGCCTAACTTAATAAAATCAGATCATGACATATTGATTGTCTTTCATACCAAAAACAGGAAATAATCTGCAACTTAAAATATATCAAAGTCTCAAATTTCCCATATTGAACTAAATTTGATTTACAATACCATATCATTATGAAAAGGTTTATCATCATTTCCAGAATATTCTTCAGAAGGAACTACCACATACAATCAGGAAACATGACAGGTATCTTGTATTCAAAATTACAAATGATTTTCAAATTATCATGAAAGGAAGATGGAGGCCAAGGGTAGGAAATTTGAACGTATTCCTGACAAAGTGAATTTTTAGGATTAGAATTAAATGGAACACTGAAAAAGATCAAATAATCAATGCCATTGTCTGTCCCGGGTATTCTCAGCCAATCAGAATCTTTGACTTAAGTGTTTCTCCTGGCTAAGGAATTGAACCAAAATAACAATCATTATCAATCAGGTGCCTTGGAAACGAACTCCACACTCTGACATGAGTTTTGTCAATATACATTGTATGCCAAGATATTGCTCTAAGTTAATTACTTCAAGGTCTTAAAATCTTTCAAACAGAACGAATTTTGTGGAAAAGTTCACGATGATCATTGAATTGGAAATAATAGATACTGCATTTGCCATAATTAGCCCCCCTCCCCCTTTTCCGGGAGGATTTTAGATTTTATATACCCTCTCCCCACCCTAGACCTTGCTGCTTGTTTATAAATTAATGTCCTTTTTTATACTGTAGCAATGGTTGAAATTGCAACTGCACACTTTGTTCTATCCAGAGACATTTATATATTATTTATAAGCGCCATGGGTGCTTATTATGGCAAATACACTCATATAATCAATGCATGGTCATGCCAGCTATTTAAACAATTGAAAGATACACACTGTTCACAGGTGTTGGTGATTGCTAGCTATTCACATGTTTATATTACTATTTAATCAAAACCTCAATTTTAACACGAAGACTTACATTTCAATAAGAAATTTTCTAAAAAAAACTCTGCAATATAATTGATATAGATCAAATCTGATTGTGTGATCTAGATCAATGCTCTAGACAGTCCATTTTCCTCTGACAGGATAAACATACACCTGTTAAAGAGTTGGGATGTTCAGAATCAATAGAGGATCTGTAATTAGGAATTAACCAACAACAGGTAGAGGAGCTTTTCTGACAGCCCTGTACAACAATCTGTAAAGTACTGCTTTGTCATTATAGGTAAACAAGTCTATCACATCCTGTTGTCGGGGTTATCTCCCCGATAAACAATCACAGGACCTTTAACCCCTTATCTCCTAGCTACGTCATCCACCATAAGTAGAATATAGAAGGAAAAAAAATATTGATTAAAGTTTTGATTGACAGGTCTGTATGGCTTCAGCAAAGCAATACTTTGATTAAATGAATTAACACTGAACAAAACTTCACTATTCCTTGTCAGACCTAAACATAGTAACATTGCCGGGAAACCAGAATACACACACTAGATATCATTTATACTTAGTTAGTACCTATTTATGGCAGTTTATTTTACTTCCAGGAAGTCAAAAATCCCTACAAGGTCCAACAAATACCAAAAGTCAACCCCAGACAAGGTTATTTCTATTAAAGATACGCTATAAGCTTCTCAAATAGTTAAACATGTAAGAACTGGTTTACAGAACAAAAAAAAGTAATATTCACTTACAGCACATGAACATATTAACTTACGGTATAAGAACATCTGATTGAACAAATAGAATATGAGGTCACCCCCTTTTATCTTTTCCACTGTCTGTATGTGACAGTCAACAGAAAGTTGATTATGGAACCACTGCACTGGTTTTATGACAAAGAGTCTCAGGTCTGCTCTGAGCTGGGGTCCTTTTTCAACTTCTTTTGATATCGACAATAAAGCAACAAAATGTGTTTAGAGTTACTTCCCTTGTTGAGGGATACACCTGTCATTTTGATGCTGTGCATGTATACGTCCTGTAAAACAACATTGATAAAGTAAATGATTGGCAAATAGGAGATCAGCCACTGAAGTTTTTGCTTTTGCATATTTTGAATTTTGTTTTCAAATACTTTTTGTTGCTCCACGTTGCTGAATTAGTGAGTGAGTCCCAGATATAATTGCATTGCTGGAAAATCTAGCATGCCAGTACTGTATTATTTTCCCCTCATTTTCCTTGGCTGCAGTATGTGCAGATACAGGTGTTGTATTGGTATGTGTTTGCACATGTCTTCAGTTTAACTATAATAAGTGTTATGACTACAGTAACAGATAACACTGGTACAACTTTTCACCAAAATCTTCAGAAATATTCAACAATGTATCTCCCTTCTCAAACAAGACTAAACAGCAAGGGTAAGTAGCAGCACGTGGAGCCCAGGTCCACTTGTATGCAACAGTTACCTCTGTCATACATCAAATAAAAGTCGTCCGGTTTGTTTGTAATTTGCACAGGAAACCACACACCCGCTGTATGCAGACCTGACCCCAATTAATACCCCCAAGAATAGATTACCTTCAGCACTTTCTTAAATTAGAGCTCACACTGTAATTTTAGGCATTTTTCATAAATAAACATTAAAGAAAGAAGATCATTTTCTCTATTACTAGCTTCAATATCTTCTCTTGAGCAGGCCATGTTCTCAAACTGTGTGCCTGAAGGTATAAGTCCCCACTCTACAGAACAAGGTAGTCCCCACTCTACAGAACAAGATAGTCCTCACTCTACAGAACAAGGGAGTCCCCACTCTACAGAACAAGGTAGTCCCCACTCGACAGAACAAGGTAGTCCTCACTCTGCAGACCAAGGTAGTCCTCACTCTACAGAATAAGGTAGTCCTCACTCTACAGAACAAGGTAGTCCTCACTCTAGAGAACAAGGTAGTCCTCACTCTACAGAACAAGTTAGTCCTCACTCTACAGAACAAGGTAGTCCCCATTCTACATAACAAGATAGTTCTCACTCTACAGAACAAGGTAGTCCCCACTCTACAGAAAAAGGTAGTCCCCACTCTACAGAACAAGGTTGTCCTCACTCTACAGAACAAGGTAGTCCCCACTCGACAGAACAAGGTAGTCCTCACTCTGCAGACCAAGGTAGTCCTCACTCTACAGAATAAGGTAGTCCTCACTCTACAGAACAAGGTAGTCCTCACCCTACAGAACAAGGTAGTCCTCACTCTACAGAACAAGGTAGCCCTCACTCTACAGAACAAGATAGTCCTCACTCTACAGAACAAGGTAGTCCTCACTCTAGAGAACAAGGTAGTCCTCACTCTACAGAACAAGTTAGTCCTCACTCTACAGAACAAGGTAGTCCCCACTCTACGGAACAAGGTAGTCCCCACTCTACAGAACAGGGTATTCCCCACTCTACAGAACAGGGTAGTCCCACTCTACAGAACAAGGTAGTCCCCACCCTACAGAACAAGGTAGTCCTCACTCTACACAACAAGGTAGTCCTCACTCTACAGAACAAGATAGTCCCCACTCTACAGAACAAGGTAGTCCTTACTCTACAGAACAACGTAGTCCCCACTCTACAGAACAAGGTAGTCCACACTCTACAGAACAAGGTAGTCCCCACTCGACAGAACAAGGTAGTCCTCACTCTGCAGACCAAGGTAGTCCTCACTCTACAGAATAAGGTAGTCCTCACTCTACAGAACAAGGTAGTCCCCATTCTACATAACAAGATAGTTCTCACTCTACAGAACAAGGTAGTCCCCACTCGACAGAACAAGGTAGTCCTCACTCTGCAGACCAAGGTAGTCCTCACTCTACAGAATAAGGTAGTCCTCACTCTACAGAACAAGGTAGCCCTCACTCTACAGAACAAGTTAGTCCTCACTCTACAGAACAAGGTAGTCCCCACTCTACAGAACAGGGTAGTCCCCACTCTACAGAACAGGGTAGTCCCCACTCTACAGAACAGGGTAGTCCCCACTCTACAGAACAAGGTAGTCCTGACTCTACAGAACAAGGTAGTCCCCACTCTACAGAAAAAGGTAGTCCCCACTATACAGAACAAGGTAGTCCCCACTCTACAGAACAAAGTAGTCCCCACTCTACAGAACAAGGTAGTCCCCACCCTACAGAACAAGGTAGTCCTCACTCTACAAAACAAGGAGCTATTATTAAGTCTCTCCAATTATCTACATTGTTACATTTTGTATTATTAATGAGTAGCACAAACCTACAATGTTACAGCCACCCAGAATTTCTATCAATGATCACTGATCAATGCAAAAATTCTAACATATCTTTAGAGTTTAATATCCAATTGAATCCTATCTGTCATTCACAGAGATGTAAATAGAATATAATGGTTTTAAAGTATTCTAAATAGTTAACTCATATTCATTATTTATAACGATTTTTAATGAGCTGTCTCCTAACAGCAAGGAAGGTAGTCCCAACTCTACAGAACAAGGTAGTCCCCACTCTACGGAACAAGGTAGTCCCCACTCTACAGAACAGGGTAGTCCCCACTCTACAGAACAAGGTAGGCCCCACTCTACAGAACAAGGTAGTCCTCACTCTACAGAACAAGGTAGTCCTCACTCTACAGAACAAGGAGCTATTGTTAAGTCTCTCCAATTATCTACATTGTTACATTTTGTATTATTAATGAGTAGCACAAACCTACAATGTTACAGCCACCCAGAATTTCTATCAATGATCACTGATAAATGCAAAAATTCTAATATATTTTTAGAGTTTTATTTCCAATTGAATCCTATCTGTCATTCACAGAGATGTAAATAGAATATAATGGTTTTAAAGTATTCTAAATAGTTAACTCATATTCATTATTTATTACGATTTTTAATGAGCTGTCTCCTAACAGCAAGGTGTGGTGAGAAATGTAAATATAACGGTAGTCGTGTGACAAAGTGAAATGTATGTTAATCGATCTTTTTTATTGCTAATATTTTTAATTCTCATTTGAGGTGATTTTATTCATTGATAGACAGGTCATTCGGAACCAAATTCTAGCTGAAACATGTCTCCATTACTGAGGGAGCACAAACCTGAAGGTGATGTGTAAAATCTTGTCAGTGGTACTAACAATGGGAATGTTATATATACATGGCAACCAAAACTTCAATAATACTGGTATACACCCATAATGTGCACAAAAATCCAGCTTTCTTCCAAACAATGACAGATTCATAACATCATTATACAGAGAAAGGATATCTGCTCCAAAATTTATCCGATATTCAATGATAATATTTGGTTCTTGATTGGAATACTGAAAGCAATCTAAAATGTCTAGATTAAAACTTGTGATAATTTTAAATTTGCTTAACAGAATCAAACTTCAAGGTTTGACTGTCCAGTGTATTCTGTTTAAACTGGACATCCCTCTGACCTCATAATTAGGCCAGTGTGCATAGAATTCCCAATTGTAGAGTCTACCTATAGCTATTACACATTGTTTTATTGGGACTGATTTTTCTACTAGTTTATATAAAATTCTGTATTCGACAGAGCCCAGTTAAGACAAAGTACACACCTCATCTTGTACCAATCAATAAATCATAACAAGTGACAAAGCTTTAGAGGTTTTGCAAATCCTTCCCATTGTTAACTACATAAATCTACAATTTACCTGGGGTTGTTTTGTGGTTGTCATAATTAAACTATGATCCTCTTCATTTAAAGGATTGTGTTTTCAATTAAATATTTTAACAATTTTCTATTTGTACAGAACTTGGTGCTCATTTATTTAAACTACATATATATGTGCATCAGTATATCTTAGCCTTAAAGTTCCTGTATTATCAATATCAGGTTTTCTGGATGGCAGTGACTCAGCGGTTCATTTGAATACTGTGTCCATCCATTGATCTACAGGATCAAGCAGTGCAGTATTAGCCATTAGTGGAAGTACAGTAAACTTGTCATCAAAGGAATTAGTAATCTTTGGTGTATTTTAAGCTATTCTGAAATATGATGTTTGTTATTAATAAAATTCTTCTATTTTACAAATATCATGTTTTAAAAAATATCATTGGCATGATTGATCAAAGATCAATGACTTTGTGAATATATACAAGTAGGTCAAACTAACCAAGACAAATTCTACACCATGGCTTTAGGGTAAAACTCTGGACACAACACCCTGGATATCTAACTCTGGACACAACACCCTGAATTCCTGACTCTGAACACAACACCCTGGATATCTAACTCTGGACACAACACCCTGGATATCTAACTCTGGACACAACACCCTGAATTCCTAACTCTGAACACAACACCCTGGATACCTAACTCTGGACTAAACACCTTGGATACCTGACCCTGGCAACAACACCCTAGATACCTATCTCTGGACTAAACAACTTGGATACCTATCTCTGGACTAAACACCTTGGATACCTGACCATGGCAACAACACCCTAGATACCTAACTCTGGACTAAACACCTTGGATAACAACTACCTACATACCTAACTCTGGACTAAACACCTTGGATACCTAACTCTGGACTAAACACCTTGGATACCTAACTCTTGCCACAACACCTTGGATACTTAACTCTGGACACAACACCTTGATACTTAACTCTGGCCACATCACATTGGATACCTAACTCTGGACTAAACACATTGGATACTTAACACTGACCACATCACATTAGATACCTAACTCTGGACACAACACCATGGATACTTAACTCTGGAAACAACACCTTGGATACTTAACTCTGGACACAACACCTTGAATACCTTACTCTGGCCACAACAACTTGGATACCTTACTCTGGCCGCAACAGCTTGGATACCAAACCCTGGCTACAACACCCTAGATACCTAACTCTGGACTAAACACCTTGGATACCTAACTCTGGACTAAACACCTTAGACACTTATCTCCGGATCAATAAATACCTAACTGTGGCCACAACACCTTGGATACTTAACTGTACATGACCACAACACCTTGGATACCTAACTCTGGCCACAACACATTGGATACATAACTCTGGACTTAACACCTTGGATACCTGACTCTGGCCACAACACCTTGGATACCTAACTCTGGACTAAACACCTTGGATACTTAACTCTGGACTAAACACCTTGGATACCTAACTCTGGCCACAACACCTTAGACACTTAACTCTGGATCAATTAATACCAAACTCTGGCCATAACACCGTGGATACCCAACTCTGTCCACCACATCTAGCGTTATGTACAATTTGTGAATTCCTTCGATAAAACACAGGGTAATGGGAGAGGTCGAAGAGATAGCTCTTAGCTTGAATGTGAATTGGTACTTACTTTGCATGGTAGACAGACCAGGGCACCGAAATAGTAGCCGGAGGCCTTTTCTCCACAAACTACGCAGATTTTCTCATCTTTGTCGTCGTCCAGTAAACACTCGTCACTAGCTTCTACTTTAATATCAGCGGGGAAACCCACGTCGTTGTCAAGTTTGGATGGAAAGTTGTATGAGGATGCTGAAATAAAAACAAGTGTTCTGATAAAAATCAGTCAGAAAAATAGATTATGGATGAACACAAAGTGATAATGATATGAACATTTTTAGATATCAAACAATCATACAAGTACCAAGTACTTTATATAGAAAACACCTACAACTGGCAATAAAAAATTGTTGTCTCGCTTGCCTAACAGCTCATCTGATGAACCCAATATCATACACCCTAATAATGTCAGCATGTCTGAAGTCCAATCATAAAATCATAAAAGTTTCTATAAACTGCTTGTGTGAACACGATAACACATGACTTGTCAAATGTATATGCACACGTTTTATCTAAATGTGGAAATAAAACTAGATAAATCAATTTCCTCAGTTATCTGTCATGCAAATTCTAAAAGTGGCCATTAACACTCAATGAATGCTATCCCATCAAGACACATTTTAATTCAGATTTACAGTTTTTACCCGTGTCTGCTTGTTACAGTCATGGATACATCCATGTAATGAAAATTAAATATACCCAAAATTTTGATAATAATCCATGGCTTATTTTCATTTTTAGTCACAAATCTGAGGCTTATTTTCAAAACCATCTTATTTTCAAGATTGTCTTATGAATGAAGCCATTTAGACAGTAAGTAGTGTGCAGTTTATTTTCAATGCCATCTTATTTCCAAGACCATTTAGGTGGTAAGCCATGTGGGGCATGCTATCTTGGCTGTTTTACTTTTGAAGCCTTTTAGATGGTGTTAAGTATGTTTTTCCATGACCTTTTTGGCTATGGCTGTCCCCAATTATTACATTTCTTTGTGCCATCATTACATTGCATTTATCATCCTTAAAAAAAACCTCAAAAATTTTCATTATCCATTTTCAAGGCCTGCAAAGACTTATTTCTTAATGCCAGCCTATTTTCAAATCAGACAGATTATCAAGATTTTAGAGTTTAACATAAGGAAAAGAACTGTAGACTGTAACTGTTACAGATAAAAAAATATTGTATCCATCTGGTGATGACAGAATATCACATTTATCTGGTGATGACAGAATATCACATTTATCTGGTGATGACAGAATGTCGTACATTATGTATTAATCTGTTGACGACAGATTATCATATTCTATAATACTGTCATACCTCAGTACAATTAAAGATAGAATTCAATATTTGTTTATATGATTTAAAGAAAATACCACTTCTGGAGAGACAATATTTCAAGACATTTATAAAAACAAACATTTCAAATAAAAATTATAAAACGATTTTATTGTGTTGTTTAAAAGACTGTCACGTCTGAGGCCCTTATCAACCGATGTGTTTTAGTTACTAATGTAATGAATGAATTTAATAATATTTTCACTTTGCCCGGGTTGTTAGTTTAATGAACAAATGACTAACCATGTTCATGTTTATGTGGCAAGCCTACACTGTAAGGAAAAAAATATTGGTTATGTCAGAAATCTGGCACCATCCCAGTGACCAGCTAGACTGGACTATCAACCTAGGACCAAAATGTCTCAAGAGCATTATTCCTTGAGTAGGTTTGGACAACAGTGTACACAATACACATCATTTAGCTGGCTTTACACTCAATAGAGTAATCCCTATCAATCCAGATTACAATAGGCAAACACAGAGAGATTACATCAGGTAAAAATAGCATGGAATATGGTAAACCCGTGAATCATACACCAAGGGACCGTCATAGAAATCAAAGAAACTCTAAATGTGAATGTTTGTAATTCATATTCAAAACAAAATCAGCCGTAACATTTCATCATGAAAACTTTTTTTATCAAAAAAGTCACTGTTTGTGTTAAGTGTTTTTTTCCCTATCTGAGGTTTTGGTTTGTGGAGTTGAACACCTGTAAGGAGGACACCAAGACAGGATGGTCCGCCCACATACACAGATTTACGGAGGGGAACCTGATCTGTAGTGAAGAGTTGTAATGAAGTCAATAAGTCTACAAGTAACCTGATACAATTATTTACAGACCAACTTGGTTTTTCCAACACCTGTAGATTTCTTCTATCAGGCAATCCTTTCAATTAAAAAACACACAAGAAATGGAGCTTTACCGACATAAAAGATATAAAGCTTTACCGACATAAAAGATATAAAGCTTTACCGACATAAAACCAGGTACAGGAATACAAAAACACACTCACAGTATATAACCCACACAAACATATAAAAAAAAATACAAAATATTAGACCTCTTCTACTTACAAAACATTACCAAGATTCACCTCCTTCACATACAAATATACCAAAACACATATAACATATATATATATATCTCTTACAAAAATGAATACAAAAACACACCCCAGATAGATCTCTTTGACATACATGTACAAAATTACATGTAACAATGACCTTTTTAATAACAACACACATACAAGGCAGCTACATGTAGACCACTGTTGACACACAAAATATATATCTTTACTTACATACAAAATATAAGCAATATAATCACTCTACCATAAACAGAAATCACTTAGGAGTACAACTCCTCACCACACAATTATGTTACCAACACATCTTCCTGAACATTCACATGCAGATTATAATAACAGACACCTTAATTTGTTTAAATAAATGCTCATAGTTTTCTTTTTCTAAAGCAAAGACATACCAAAATTAGATTAACCTATAAAAACCAATACCTATTGGATCATGATCCTTCACTAAGCATTTAGTATCAGGTGGAATATTTATCCCCTGGACTGACGACATTGGCCTCAGAACCAACTCAACACTTACGCCCTTTGTGGCCTCAGAATTCACTCAACACTTACACCCTTTGTGGCCTCAGAACTAACTCAACACTTACACCCTTTGTGGCCTCAGAACCAACTCAACACTTACACCCTTTGTGGCCTCAGAACTAACTCAACAATTACACCCTTTGTGGCCTCAGAACCAACTCAACAATTACACCCTTTGTGGCCTCAGAACCAACTCAACAAATACACCCTTTGAGGCCTCAGAACCAACTCAACAATTACGCCCTTTGTGGCCTCAGAACTAACTCAACACTTACACCCTTTGTGGTCGCAGAATTAACTCAACACTTACACCCTTTGTGGTCGCAGAACTAATTCAACAATAACACCCTTTGTGGCCTCAGAACTAACTCAACAATTATGCCCTTTGTGGCCTCAGAACCAACTCAATACTTACACCCTTTGTGACCTCAGAACTAACTCAACACTTACACCCTTTGTGGTCGCAGAACTAACTCAACAATAACACCCTTTGTGGCCTCAGAACCAACTCAACAATTATGCCCTTTGTGGCCTCAGAACCAACTCAATACTTACACCCTTTGTGACCTCAGAACTAACTCAACACTTACACCCTTTGTGGCCTTAGAACTAACTCAACACTTAAACCCTTTGTGGCCTCAGAACCAACTCAACACTTACATTTGTGGCCTCAGAACCAACTCAACACTTACATTTGTGGCCTCAGAACTAACTCAACACTTAAACCCTTTGTGGCCTCAGAACTAACTCAACACTTAAACCCTTTGTTGCCTCAGAACCAACTCAACACTTACATTTGTGGCCTCAGAACCAACTCAACGCTTACATTTGTGTCCTCAGAACTAACTCAACTCTTAAACCCTTTGTGGCCTCAGAACTAACTCAACACTTAAACCCTTTGCTGCCTCAGAACCAACTCAACACTTACATCTGTGGCCTCAGAACCAACTCAACACTTACATTTGTTGCCTCAGAACCAACTCAACACTTACATCTGTGGCCTCAGAACCAACTCAACACTTACATCTGTGGCCTCAGAACCAACTCAACACTTACATCTGTGGCCTCAGAACCAACTCAACACTTCCATTTGTGGCCTCAGAACCAACTCAACAATTACACCCTTTGTGGTCGCAGAACCAACTCAACACTTACGCCCTTTGTTGTTAACAAGTCTCATTTTTTTAATCTTTGTGACTTGATCAACTGATATAGAGGTCGTAACGACCTTGGCTGACCAGTAGTGAGAGGGACAGAGTGGTACACACTCCCCATCTCATGGCCTACCAGGTTTAGGGATTTTAATGGCCATATTTACCTCCAAAGATGTCATGCCACCATCAAATTAAAAACAAACAGGCGAACATTTTAAACATGTGACGTTCCACACTGTAGCTAGTACATTAATAATCACACCAGTTCAATCCAAATAGATTTAGTTTAATGCTAAATTAAATGACTTTGAACACAGGTGTAAACACTGCAGGTAGGTTCACTTGTTTTGAGTTAAACATTTAAAATGAATAGCATATACATCTGTAATCAGGAGAATTATGATAATATAACACAAAGACCTCAATAAATTAAAATTAACTTGTGATATACATGTAGCAATGGTTTTATATAATTATACCTGTCAGGTAATCATTACATTCATGTATTAATTACTCTAGGGACACAAAGCAAAATAATATAGCTGCATCTTTATGTTTTGAGATGATGGCAAGATTATTTTTTTATTCAAGTTGTAACTGATTTAACAAGAGGCCACTTATCTTGTTTTTTTTCTAAATGTAACGCTCCATTGTGAACTACTCTTTTTCAAATTACAAACAATATATAAAACAGATTTGTTTTCAATAATAATAAAAAAAAATTTATCAAAGACGAAACAAATAACTGCCTCCCGCAGTTTTAGTTAAAATATGTCATTTATCTTTCGCCAGAATTGCTTACCACAAGGAAAAGAACAAAAGTAGAAAGTCCCTCAGTATACATTAATATGAGTTGGAGAAATCTGATCAGGGTGGTACACTCACCCTCTCACATGTGACTGAACAATAAGAGTCAACTGGAAATTAATATACATAAAAATCAAATACCGTAACGACCTTAACACCAGAACTGTGTCGATCAGAGAGTTCAGCAGAGACTAGGATCGCAAACCTAGCTCATCGAGTTATGTCTGAACCCTCACCGATTCCACCGTAAACCAGGAATGTTTAGTTGGCAGTCTGCGAGTGTTCGGAGACACTTTGAGAAGGGAACCATACATAGAGGGAAGAATGGGTTAAACTTTAGGGTTCATCACTCTGCCTCTCCCGCGTGGTCGAAATACAGGAAGGCTTGATGTCAATGTTTCAATGGCCTAGCACTTAAAGGTCAGGCCAGACACTTAGTACATGATATCAGTTGGGTACGGTGTCAAAAATGGTGTTAAATAAACCACAGCCACTGGTAATCCTACGGCCCGATTATTTCTGTGTGTTAACAATCTGCAGTTGTCAGCTACCTAAACATTTATCTATCAAAAACATATTCATAATTGGTTTGTTTGGTTCAATTGAGTGTTTGATTTGTGTTTTAAAAGTCCTTGTCGAAAATTTGTTTCAAAACGTTTTGGCATAGATAGTACACTTAATGTTGATATCATCAAATTATATTTGTACTTTCCTTTATATCATAAAAAGGATGATATTTGCCGATTTTATAACCACTATTCATCACCAATGAATTATTCATTTAATTTTGATATTGTTACAAGCTTGAATTAATTGGTTAAGCTTTTTAGATTTCTACATTAAAAACATCCCCTATAGATTTATATCGATTTGGACACTATTTACAGTCAAACCAATATGTTGAATTTCTATTTAATCAACAACATGCATTAACAAATAGACCAATTTGTTAGTGATTCCAGCAAACAGGATCAGCATGCAGTAGAGAATGGTAGCCATGGTGTAGTAGGAAAACACAGCGAGAACAAACTTCCTCATGCTCTGTGTTTTTATGTACAACATGTAGCTCTTCATGCTCAGTGTTTTTATGTACAACATGTAGCTCTTCATGCTCGTTGTTTTTATGTACAATATGTAGCTCTTCATGCTCGTTGTTTTTATGTACAATATGTAGCTCTTCATGCTCGTTGTTTTTATGTACAATATGTAGCTCTTCATGCTCGTTGTTTTTATGTACAATATGTAGCTCTTCATGCTCGTTGTTTTTATGTACAATATGTAGCTCTTCATGCTCGTTGTTTTTATGTACAATATGTAGCTCTTCATGCTCGTTGTTTTTATGTACAATATGTAGCTCTTCATGCTCGTTGTTTTTATGTACAACATGTAGCTCTTCATGCTCGGTGTTTTTATGTACAACATGTAGCTCTTCATGCTCGGTGGTTTTGTGTACAACATGTAGTTCTTCATGCTCGGTGGTTTTGTGTACAACATGTAGCTCTTCATGCTCAGTGTTTTTATGTACAATATGTAGCTCTTCATGCTCGGTGTTTTTGTGTACAACATGTAGCTCTTCATGCTCGGTGGTTTTGTGTACAATATGTAGCGCTTCATGCTCGGTGGTTTTGTGTACAATATGTAGCTCTTCATGCTCGATGTTTTTATGTACAATATGAAGCGCTTCATGCTCGATGTTTTTATGTACAATATGTAGCTCTTCATGCTCGGTGTTTTTATGTACATTATGGAGCTCTTCATGCTCGGTGTTAAGCTATTTTAATGGTACTGATTGTGTTTTGGTTGATTAAATAATCTGAAAATAAACCCACAAATCAAACCTGAATGCAAAACTTGTAACACAAAATAACAACTTTTGGTCATTTCCAATGTTTAAACCAATGACAAATGATCATAGTGGCGAACTTTTTACTTGGTATTTCTGTATTGTTGAAATCACTTCTTGTACAGTAAGCTAATACAATGAATGAAGTTCAACATGTGGCTATCAGGCCATGGCATACAATAAAAGTGTTTGTTTTAACCACTTTACAGTTTTATGTAGAGTATGTGATGCATCAGTGTAAGACATCTAGAGTCCTTAACTATAGAGTGATGCATCTTCTTAAGATAACTAGAGTCCTTAACTATATATTGATGCATCAGCTTAAGATAACTAGAGTCCTTAACTATAGAATGATGCATCAGCTTAAGATAACTAGAGTCCTTAACTATAGATTGATGCATCATCTTAAGACATCTAGAGTCCTTAATTAACTATAGATTGATGTAATAGCTTTAAGATAACTAGAGTCCTTAACTAGCTCTAGCCTTTAGATAAAATTTAAGAGAGGGAATCCACACCTTCAATGAGAGTCTAAAAAAAAAGGTATATGTGTAGGGCATCATTGTAAGAGGACTGACCAAACCTGGGCAGCTTACCCGTGGGTGCCCTCCTTGTAAGGAGAATGGCTAAACTCAAACATGTAAGCAGGACATCCTCCTTGTAAGGGAAAATGGCTAAACCAGAACATGTGAGCAGGGTCCCCTCGTTGTACGGGAAAATGGATAAACCCAAACATGTGGGCAGGGCACCCTCCTTGTAAGGGAAAATGGCTAAACCATAACATGGGAGCAGGGCACCCTCCTTGTAAGGGAAAATGGCTAAACCAGATCATGTGTGCAGGACACCCTCCTTGTAAGGGAAAATGGCTAAACCAGATCATGTGTGCAGGACACCCTCCTTGTAAGGGAAAATGGCTAAACCAGATCATGTGTGCAGGACACCCTCCTTGTAAGGGAAAATGGCTAAACCAGATCATGTGTGCAGGACACCCTCCTTGTAAGGGAAAATGGCTAAACCAGAACATTTGAGCAGGCCACCCTCCTTGTAAGGGAAAATGGCTAAACCAGAACATATGAGCAGGGCACCCTCCTTGTAAGGGAAAATGACTAAACCAGATCATGTGTGCAGAGCACCCTCCTTGTAAGGGAAAATGGCTAAACTCAAACATGTGAGCAGGACACCCTCCTTGTAAGGGAAAATGGCTAAACCAGATCATGTGTGCAGGACACCCTCCTTGTAAGGGAAAATGGCTAAACCCTAACATGTGAGCAGGGCACCCTCCTTGTAAGGGAAAATGACTAAACCAGATCATGTGTGCAGGGCACCCTCCTTGTAAGGGAAAATGGCTAAACTCAAACATGTGAGCAGGACACCCTCCTTGTAAGGGAAAATGGCTAAACCAGAACATGTGAGCAGGGCAGCCTCCTTGAAAGGGAAAATGGCTAAACCAGAACATATGAGCAGGGCACCCTCCTTGTAAGGGAAAATGACTAAACCCAAACATGTGAGCAGGGCACCCTCCTTGTAAGGGAAAATGACTAAACCCAAACATGTGAGCAGGGCACCCTCCTTGTAAGGAAATGGACAAAACCTAGATATGTCCAAAGGGCACCCTCATTGTAAGGAATTAACAGACAAAACCTCTTGACATGTCTTCAGGGGGGCATAGACATAGATGCACACTGGATGCACTCGGCACTCCTATGATATTTTAATTCAATGATCTTTGAGGTTCGAAAGGGTACACATATTCTTAAAAGCAATTAAAAGTTATTGAACTATTTCATGAGAATCTTTACAAAGTGGGACTTAAAAACAGTACGCTATTGTGTTAACCCAGATATCTATATAATATAAAGGAATCTAACTTACTCAATTAATCAGATTGATATTTAAACAAATTTATACTATGTAATTACCCCTTTTTACCCTCTTTAATTATCTCACAATCAATTGGTCTAGCTTTTGACATAATTAGATTGAGTGTAATGTACCCCCTTAGACCTACCCAGACCTTGATGATCCTGCTCTTTGAAGCAGACATATATCCAGTCCTATGCTCACTGTATTACTTACCTCATAATGTACATATCCTTGATTAATAGATAACTTATTTCTCATTTAACATGTACTGATTCAACTCCTTCTTTATGACAGGATCATAAAGTTACAGGTGTATACATAGCAGTAAATGAAATATTATATCAGGAATTTTAAAATTCTACAAGAAGCTGATCACTGAACTACCAATAATAGTTACCTGGCAGACACAAACCACCCTAACTCTAGGTCTGTAAAACAATGGTACAATACACTTGTATATGTCTCACCTGTAACACACCTGTAACACACACCTGTGTACCAAGCAATATAGGTTAGATGTACAAGTATATTTTACAGGTGAGGTATAGAGATGAGATACCCTTTATGTAGTTCCTGGGATGAACACCTGTAGTCCTACCTGATCAGAATAGCTTACTTATATATATATATATGTGGGTAATCAATCTATCTGATTTTCTAACCAAAGATATGGTGGATAAAAAAATCAATATAGGCATTTGCTTTCTTGAGTTATACCAGTAGCCAGTGTTGGACTACAGACAGTCGAATAGATATATACAGACAGTTTAACAGATCCCTATAGATGCAGACAGCCACTATATACAGACAGTCACCAGATACAGACAGCCACTATATACAGACAGTCACCAGATACAGACAGCCACTATATACAGACAGGCCACCAGATACAGACAGCCACTATATACAGACAGTCACCAGATACAGACAGCCACTATATACAGACAGTCACCAGATACAGACAGCCACTAGATACAGACAGCCACTAGATACTGATAGGTCACTAGATAGGCCAGACAGCCACTATATACAGACAGCCACCAGATACAGACAGCCACTAGATACAGACAGGCCACCAGATACAGACAGCCACTAGATACAGCCATTAGATACAGACAGCTATTATATACAGACAGGCCACCAGATACAAACAGCCACTAGATACAGCCATTAGATACAGACAGGCCACCAGATAAACCCAGGCCACCAGATACAGATAGCCACTAGATACAGCCAGATATTATATACAGACAGCCACCAGATACAGACAGACACTAGATACAGCCATTATAGATACAGACAGCCACTAGGTACAGCCATTAGATACAGCCAGCTATTATATACAGACAGCCACCAGATGCAGACAGCTACTAGATATTGATAGGCCAGACAGCTACTATATACAGACAGGCCACCAGGTACAGACCGGCCACCAGATACAGACAGGCCATCAGATACAGACAGCCACTGGATACAGCCATTAGATGCAGACAGCTATTATATACAGACAGGCCACTAGATACAGACAGCCATTAGATACAGACAGCCACTAGATACTGATAGGCCACTAGATAGGCCAGACAGCTACTATCAACAGACAGGCCACTAGGTAACAGACAGCTACTAGATACTGATAGGCCAGACAGCTACTATATACAGACAGGCCACTAGGTGACAGACAGCCACTAGACACAGTTATTAGATACAGACACAGACACTAGATACAGACAGACCACAAGATATAGACAGGCCACTAGGTACAGCCGTTAGATACAGACAGCCACTAGATACAGCCATTAGATACAGACAGCCACTAGACACAGCTAATAGATATAGACAGCTACTATATACAAACAGGCCACCAGATACAGACAGCCACTAGATACTGATAGGTCAGACAGCTACTATACACAGACAGGCCACTAGGTAACAGACAGCCACTAGACACAGTTATTAGATACAGACACAGCCCCTAGATACAGACAGACCACAAAATATAGACAGGCCACAAGATATAGACAGGCCACTAGGTACAGCCATTAGATACAGACAGCCACTAGACACAGCTATTAGATATAGACAGCTACTATATACAAACAGGCGACCAGATATAGACACAGCCACTAGACACAGCCATTAGATACAGACAGCCACTAGACACAGCTATTAGATATAGACAGCTACTATATACAAACAGGCGACCAGATATAGACACAGCCACTAGACACAGCCATTAGATACAGACAGCCACTAGATACAGCCATTAGATACAGACAGCCACTAGGTACAGCCATTAGATACAGACAGCCACTAGATACAGACAGACACTAGATACAGACAGACACTAGATACAGACATTAGTGACAGGCAGCCACTAGATACAGACATTAGTGACAGGCAGCCACTAGATACAGACATTAGTGACAGACAGCCACTAGATACAGCCATTAGATACAGACAGCCACTAGATACAGCCATTAGATACAGACAGCCACTAGGTACAGCCATTAGATACAGACACAGCCACTAGATACAGTCATTAGATACAGACAGCCACTAGATACAGCCACTAGATACAGCCACCAGATACAGACAGCTACTATATACAAACAGGCCACCAGATACAGACAGCCACTATACACAGCTATTAGATACAGACACAGCCACTAGACACAGCCATTAGATACAGACAGACCACCAGATATACCTCTAATATTATCTCTACTATATTCACAGAGATCCAATATCCTTTAATTTGCAATCACTTCTGGTCACCAGCCATGTTGATTGACCAAGACTTTTTGTTATGCAAGGAGAAGTCATTTTGCTGTTGATGTTTTGTAAATTTGCTCCAAACATGATTTCCACAGAAACAATATTTTCTTCGTAAATGGAAGGACATGAAACATTACCCTGCTCAATCAAATAAATTACCTAATAGAAATAACAATCATTGTTTCCTCTGAACTTAAGTACATATATATTGAATTTGCACTTTTTTCTATTATAGAGACATAATGTTATGGTAATTCAGGTGCCAGAGTTCAATAACTAGAACTGTTTAATAGAAGGGTTCATAAAACTGCAGTCTGACGGAAACTAAGTCATACACAAATTGATGTTAGTATCACCATATCTTTTTAATTTGTTTAAGTGTTGGCTGTAAAATAAGTAAAACGTAATATCCAGGCCTTAAAATGAGA
Organism: Mizuhopecten yessoensis; assembly: GCF_002113885.1. Taxonomy (NCBI): domain Eukaryota; kingdom Metazoa; phylum Mollusca; class Bivalvia; order Pectinida; family Pectinidae; genus Mizuhopecten; species Mizuhopecten yessoensis. The sequence continues at coordinate 595,833 of NW_018408897.1, forward strand.
ACAGTTAAGTCTGCATAGTAAACATACCTGGCCTGATTAGTTCTGTAATATTACCATCAAATTTCTTTTCTAGGGCAATAAAGCATATCACCTGTAAGAGTCGCCCAACACTGGATATAAACTATAAAGAATCCTAAATTAAAATGTTCTCACTTAGTGGATGTTTATCAAATGAATTATGCTTCATTAAAGTGACTCATCATTCATGGTTAAAATCTATTATTGGATGAGGAGAGAGGTTGACCAAACAACATCACAAATTTTTAAACTTAAATAAAATGGTAAATTAATTTACTAATCTGATAAAGCGAGGACAAACAACTGATAAATCAGGTACTGTAGAAAGGGAATTGATCAGGAACACAAGAAACCTGGTAATAGTTATTGGGAACTGATCAGGAACACAAGAAACCTGGTCATAGATATTGGGAACTGATCAGGAATACAAGAAACCTGGTATTCGTTATTGGGAACTGATCTGGAATACAAGAAACCTGGTAAAAGATATTGGGGATTGATCTGGAATACAAGAAACCTGGTATTAGAAATTGGGAACTGATCAGGAACTCAAGAAACCTGGTAATAGATATTGGGGATTGATCTGGAACACAAGAAACCTGGTACTAGATATTGGGGATTGATTTGGAACACAAGAAATCTGGTACTAGATATTAGGGATTGATCTGGAACACAAGAAACCTGGTAATAGATATTGGGGATTGATCTGGAACACAAGAAACCTGGTAATAGATATTGGGAACTGATCTGGAACACAAGAAACCTGGTAATAGATATTGGGAACTGATCAGGAATACAAGAAACCTGGTAATAGTTATTGGTAACTGATCTGGAATACAAGAAACCTGGTAATAGATATTGGGGATTGATTTGGAACACAAGAAACCTGGTATTAGATATTGGGGATTGATCTGGAACACAAGAAACCTGGTAATAGATATTGGGAACTGATCTGGAATACAAGAAACCTGGCAATAGATATTGGGGATTGATCTGGAATACAAGAAACCTGGTAATAGATATTGGGAACTGATCAGGAATACAAGAAACCTGGTAATTGATATTGGGAACTGATCTGGAACACAAGAAACCTGGTAATTGATATTGGGAACTGATCTGGAACACAAGAAACCTGGTAATAGATATTGGGGATTGATTTGGAACACAAGAAATCTGGTACTAGATATTGGGGATTGATCTGGAACACAAGAAACCTGGTAATAGATATTGGGGATTGATTTGGAACACAAGAAACCTGGTATTAGATATTGGGGATTGATCTGGAACACAAGAAATCTGGTACTAGATATTGGGGATTGATCTGGAACACAAGAAATCTGGTACTAGATATTGGGGATTGATCTGGAACACAAGAAATCTGGTACTAGATATTGGGGATTGATCTGGAACACAAGAAACCTGGTACTAGATATTGGGGATTGATCTGGAACACAAGAAATCTGGTACTAGATATTGGGGATTGATCTGGAACACAAGAAACCTGGTAATAGATATTGGGAACTGATCAGGAATACAAGAAACCTGGTAATAGTTATTGGGAACTGATCTGGAATACAAGAAACCTGGTAATAGATATTGGGGATTGATCTGGAATACAAGAAACCTGGTAATAGATATTGGGAACTGATCAGGAATACAAGAAATCTGGTACTGGAGACAAGAGATATATCATTTATAAAAAATTCTGCTGACATTTTACATGTTATCAAACATCCAGTATTCCTGTTGACCTTTTTGACTTGAACTTTGTACTTTAAAAAATGCAGTTTGATCATTAATAACCCAATGTTTGTGTATCTAAGTCATCATACCCTGAATAAAACACTGAAAGGAAGAAAACAGTTTTAACAATATCACAGAATAATGAAATACAAAACAACGGTTATAACAGATAGAAAATCAATGTGTTCCTTTTTCTCCTTGGAGATTTCAAAAGGTAACGGAATGGTTTGTCAATATTCATGTTGCCTTCACTAGCATCCAATGACGTATTTTACACTGCAAATGAAAAACAAATCACCAACTGCTTGACTAAAGCTGTCAGGTCAATGTTAGCATAGATCTAAATACAGCAACTGGGATGGCGCCCACATCAAGGTGTGCATCTGATTAAGTCAGACAATTCCTAACAGTCTAGTCCTTTATGAAGTAATATAAAAAAGGCAATAAAGTCACAAATTCTCTCATAGGATCACAAGCTTCGATATTTCTCATTTGACTGATAATAAAACTAATCTAAACAACAAAACCAATATTGTGGTTTTAATATCTCTAACTTCAGATTTCTAATGGTCTTATATTAGGGAAAACTAAAAAGGCCCTTAGATTAATTTGACAGAGGAATTTAAACTCTTTAACTGCAAACTGTTTGTCAGTGTTCAAAACTCTCAGCTAGGAAATGAAGATCTTGTACATGCCATCTTTAAATATCTCCTAAATCTTAAAATACTCTTCAAAATCATACTGAATTAAAAATCATAGTTCTTGTTGAAACTTGAATATTTATGATAACAAATTGTACGTCATTGCCTCTACAACTGAGACAAAATCAATAGTAAGCTTGTAATGAATGGAGTAATAAATGGATCTCATTTACAATGTTATAGAGACAGGAGAGAATACAGGTGGGGAGGGTAGGCCCAACAGTACAACAACACCTAAACTGTAAACCTCGGCCGATGGACCGGCGTTCTTACGTCATGCTCTATAATTCAAATGACCATGATACAGGTGGGATTTAAATATTTAAGCAGAAAAATGCTCAATAGAGACAGGAAGCAGAATTTAATTCCATACATTCAAAATCTAATTCTTGAGTTGTCAGATAGAAGAAGTTAAATGAGATTATAATACACATTTGTAAAATTCCACAGGAAGTCAGCATGCTTGTGTAAATATTGGAACACAGCTCCAGGTGAGAGAGAGGTAAATCACAATCCTACCTAGATAAGGTTGTTGAGGAGTAACACAGCTAGCTCAGGTACAACCTCGTTACTCAGGTACAGGTACAACCTCACAACCCAGGTACAGGTACAACCTCGTTACTCCGGTACAGGTAAAACCTCACAACCCAGGTACAGGTATAATCTCGTTACTCAGGTTCAGGTACAACCTCGTAGCTCAGGTACAGGTATAATCTCGTAGCTCAGATACAGGTATAACCTCACAACCTAGGTACAGGTACAACCTTGTTACTCAGGTACAGGTATAACCTCACAACCAAGGTACGGGTACAACCTCACAACCCAGGTATAGGTATAACCTCGTTACTCAGGTACATGTATAACCTCACAACCCAGGTATTGGTACAACCTCGTTACTCAGGTACATGTATATAACCTCCCAACCCAGATACAGGCACAACCTTGTTACTCAGGTACAGGTACAACCTTGTTACTTAAGTACAGGTACAACCTTATCACCCATGTACAAGTACAACTTCACAACTATTTTACAGGCACAACTAAGTTACTGAGGTACAGGTACAACCTCGTTACTGAGGTTTAGGTACAACCTCGTTACTCAGGTACAGGTACCTTAGGTACAGGTACAACCTCGTACAACCTCATCACTCACGTACATGAACAACCTCACACCTAAGTTACAGGCACAACTAAGTTACTGAGGTACAGGTACAACCTCGTTACTTAGGTACAGGTACAACCTCGTTACTCAGGTACAGGTACAACCTTGTTACTTAAGGACAGGTACAACCTTATCACCCATGTACAAGTACAACCTCACAACTAAGTTACATGCACAACTAAGTTACTGAGGTACAGGTACAACCTCGTTACTTAGGTACAGGTACAACCTCGTTACTCAGGTACACTCTTCAAAACTTATGTATAAGTACACAGAAGCTCTCTAATGTAATGTCATGTGCATCTTCCTGTCACCAAGTTTGCTAATATAAAGTATTGGGTACAGTACTGTCACTCCAAATCACTGAAGTAATGTCTAGTGAATCTCCAAGTCACAAAATTCACTAGTGTTGTTATAGTTCACTAATTCAATTTCCAGTGAATCTCCCAGTTGCAGAGTTGACAAATTTAATACCCAGTGAACCATGAACAAAGATTACCATTTAATGTCTAGTAAAGTACAAAGTTTACTATTGCAATATACTGTATATCTAGTAAATGTTCTGATCACAGAATTTATTATGTATTATATTGTATCTGCAGGTCTAATGTCCCGTACTGGAATGTATAGACATCTGTCTCATTAACCTAACAATACAGCATTAGAGTATCATCAGGAACCCAGTGTAAAGCAGAATCCAGTATAATTGACACCTCAACTGTTTATTTAAAAAGTTTATAAACTGAAATCTGTATAATTCAGAATTCTGTATAATTCAGGAATATGTATACTTCAAACATCCTTATACTTCAAAAATCTATATAATTCAAAAATTTGTATAAAACTATAGTTAAACTTATATTATTATCTAAGTCCTGACTGAAATAATTGATTCAACCACTATCTAACCTGATAAGCTTTGAGTTCATTTGTGTGACTTTCTTAATCTTAGGGAACATTAAAGATTGTAACTGTTGGTAAGGTTTGTGCCAATCAGAAGTTTACAGAATTTATATGTTAGAAATGACCTCATTTCGTGTCTATCAAAGAGATAAGATAGAGAGGTAATTTCATGATGAAATACCCCACTCAATTACCGTCCCAAACAACAGTGTTCATAGCTCAGTTTACATCCAAATACAAACAGACTATACAAGGAAACATAAAACAACCTGTCTATATCCTAGAGGTCAATCAACAACTCAAACTTACCTGGGTAGTAATGGGAGATGGACGTCCTCTTCTTAGGGAAGTAGTAGGGCGAAAAGAAATGGTGATGATGATGATGAGACAGGGGCAGATGTCTATGATGGTAGGCCCCTGTCCAGACGGGCTGCTGTACCAGGCAATCCATGGTCCAGGTGTGTGAAGATGGCGAAAAGGTAAATATAACAGTCGTTACAGGTGAGGTGAAGTATCTTGGGTCCGGCCAGCGATTATTATAAGGACAAATGCATGGCCACCGTCATGAAGTCTGGGTGTGTGTTTCTACTCTTGTTGAGAGCTCGTCAATACTAACCAATCTACCTGTCTACCTCACCTTACCTACCTGGGGAAATCCAATAATACCTAGCGGTCACGTGATCACCTAAAGTCTCTGGCAGGCACAGCTCCTATTTACCTACCGTTATTGGGTATTTGAATAGACACTGGTGCGTTTAGTGGTCGGGACAATACACAGTCTGTTCTCTCTACAAGCGTCACCAATCAACCATTACCTGGTTGTTTTGGCACCCAGTCAAAATTAACCAATATTTAAAATAGACGACTAGTGTAATACATATCCGCATGATTGAACACTGTAAGTCTAAATGATATTAATTGTTAAGCTGGTGAAATTTATGACAGCTCTTCTTTCATTATACCAGTTCTTATCAGGTTTGTGTTTCTAAAGAAGATGAAAGATTTGGTGATTAAATTCAAAAGAGATAGGGATAGCACTACCTCATTATGTGTACCTAATAGGTAACAAAAGTGTAATCCTTTCACCTGATAGGACCAACAAGGTTACAACTTCAATGGACAAACACCTGTAATACTGTACACTGGACAAACACCTGTTATATCATACAGTGGTCAAACACCTGTAATACTGTACACTGGGTAAACATCTGTAATACTGTACACTGGACAAACACCGGTAATACTATCAACCGGACAAACACCTGTAATACTGTACACTGGACAAACACCTGTAATACTGTACACTGGACAAACACCTGTAATATCAAACACTGAACAAACACCTGTAATACTGTACACTGGACAAACACCTGTAATATCATACAATGGACAAACACCTGTAATATCATACAATGGACAAACACCTGTATTATCATACACTGGACAAACACCTGTATTATCATACAATGGACAAACACCTGTAATATCATACACTGGACAAACACCTGTAATATCATTCACTGGACACCTGTAATATCATACACTGGACAAACATGTGTAATATCATACTCAGGGCAAACATGTGTAATATCATATAATGGACAAACACCTGTTATACTGTACACTGGACAAACAACACTACTACTGTATACTGGATAGACACATGTGCAGTGTACACTGGACAAACCCCTGTTACATCATACATTGGACAAACACCTGTAATACTGTTAACTGGGCAAACACCTGTTATATCATACACTGGACAAACACCTGTACTATCATACACTGGCCAAAGACCTGTTATATCATACACTACACAAACACCTTTAATATCATACACAGGACAAACACCTGTAATATCAAACACTGAACAAACACCTGTAATACTGTACACTGGACAAACACCTGTATTATCATACAATGGACAAACACCTGTAATTTCATACAGTGGACAAACACCTGTAATACTGTAAACTTGACAAACACCTGTAAGTTCATACACTGGACAAACACCTGTAACATCATACACTAGACAAACACCTGTAATATCATACACTGGACAAAACACCTGTAATATCATACACTGGACAAACACCTGTAATACTGTACACTGGACAAACACCTGTAATACCATCAACTGGACAAACACCTGTAATATCATACACTGGACAAACACCTGTAATATCATACACTGGACAAACTCCTGTGATACTGTACACTGGACAAACACCTGTAATACCATCAACTGGACAAACACCTGTAATACTATACACTGGACAAACAGCTGAAATATCATACACTGAACTAAAACCAATAATACTGTCTACTGGACAAAAACCTGTAATATCATACACTGGACAAACTCCTGTAATATCATACAGTGGACAAACACCTGTAATACTGTACACTGGACAAAGACCTGTAATACTGCAACCTGGACAAACACCTGTAATACTATACACGGGACAAACACCTGTAATACTGTACACTGGACAAACACCTGTAATACTATACACTGGGCAAACACCTGTAATACTATACTGGACAAACACCTGTAATACTGTACACTGGACAAACACCTGTAATACTATACACTGGACAAGCACCTGTAATACTGTACACTATACAAACACCTGTAATATAATACACTGGACAAACATCTGTAATATCCTACACTAGACAAACACCTGTAATATCATTCACTGGCCAAGCACCTGTAATACTGTAGGAGAAATAAACCTTGTTTAGTTATGATGAAATTTTACTTCATCTCCTGAAATATTCATAAAAAAATTCCGTGAAATTTGGGGGCATGGTTTCTACAACATTGAATCATGTTGGGCCAAGGATACTCTATATCAAATTAGATTAAGATAAAGCAATAGGATAAAGTAGGTAAAGATCATTTTCATTTGCAAACTTTGTTGGGCTCCTTCTAAGGAAACAACTTGTTAAAAAGCATGACTTCATGCCTGTCACTTCTTCAAAAGAAGCTGTTTGCACTTTTTGCTATATTTGACCCCTGTGACCTTGAAAGTAGGTTGAGGTAATTTTCAATAGCCAACTTTGTCGGGCTTCATCTGTGACAGTTACAAGCCAAATATTATAATTCTATGCCTTTAGATTATTCAGAAGAAGTAATTTGAAGTGTTTGACATATTTGGCCCCTTTGACCTTGGTAAGTTGTGGTATTTTTCATTCGCAAACATTGTCGGGCTCAATCCAAAGAAGACATCAGCCAAATAATATGATTCTATGCATTTCAATTATTCAGAAGANAACTGTACACTGGTCAAACATCTGTTATATCATACACAAGACAAACACCTGTAATACTGCACACTGGACAAACATCTGTAATATTGTACACTGGACAAACACCTGTTATATCATACACAAGACAAATACCTGTAAAACTGTACACTCGTCAAACATCTGTTATATCATACACTAGACAGACACCTGTAATACTGCACACTGGACAAACATCTGTAATATCATACACTGAACAGACACCTGTAATACTGTATACTGGGAAAACACCTGTAATACTGTACACTAGACAAACACCTGTAATACTGTACACTGGGAAAACACCTGTAATACTGTACACTGGACAAACACCTGTAATATCATACACTGAACAAACACCTGTAATACTGTACACTGGGCAAACACCTGTAATATCATACACTGGGTAAACATCTGTTATACTGTACACTGGACAAACACCTGTAATACTATAGGTGTTTGTTCAGTGTATGATATTTCAGGCGTTTGTCCAGTGTATGATATTACAGGTGTTTTTCCAGTGTATGATATTACAGATGTTTGTCCAGTGTATGATATTACAGGTGTTTGTCCGGTGTACAGTATTACAGATTTGTACCCAGTGTTCAGTGTTACAGGTGTTTGTTCAGGGTATGATATTATAGGTGTTTGTACAGTGTACAGTATTACAGATATGTACCCAGTGTTCAGTATTACAGGCGTTTGTTCAGTGTATGTTATTACAGGTGTTTGTCCAGTGTATGATATTACAGGTGTTTGTCCATTGTATGATAATCGTGTGTTTTTCCAGTGTATGGTATTACAGGTGTTTGTCCAGTGTACAGTATTACAGATGTGTACCCAGTGTTCAGTATTACAGGTGTTTGTTCAGTGTATGATATTACAGGTGTTTGTACAGTGTACAGTATTACAGGTATTTGTCCTTCTGTTATATCATACATTGGACAAACACCTGTACTTCTGTACACTTGACAAATGCCTGTAATACTGTACACTGGACAAACACCTGTAATATCATACACTGGACAAACACCTGTAATCTGAACACTTGACAAACACCTGTAATACTGAACACTTGACAAATACCTGTAATACTGTACACTTGACAATCATTTGTAATACTGTACACTGGACAAACACCTGTAATATAATACACTGGACAAACACCTGTAATATTATACACTGGACAAACATCTGTTATATCATACACTAGACAAACACCTGTAATATCATACACAAGACAAACATCTGTAATACTGTACACCGGACAAACACCTGTTACATCATACACTAGACAAACACCTGTTATATCATACACTATACAAACACCTGTTATATCATACACTGAACAAACACCTGTAATATCATACACTAGACAAACATCTGTTACATCATACACTAGACAAACATCTGTTATATCATACACTGAACAAACACCTGTAATATCATACACTAGACAAACACCTGTACTATCATTCACTGGCCAAGCACCTGTAATACTGTAGGAGAAATAAACCTTGTTTAGTTATGATGAAATTTTACTTCATCTCCTGAAATATTCATAAAAAAATCGTGAGATTTTATATCAATGATGTTTAAATGTAAACAATCGGGATGGGGGCATGGTTTCTACAACATTGAATCATGTTGGACCAAGGATACTCTATATCAAATTAGATTAAGATAAAGCAATAGGATAAAGAAGGTAAAGGTCATTATCTTTTTCAAACTTTGTTGGGCTTTTCTAAGGAAACAACTTGTTAAATAGCATGACTTCATGCCTGTCACTTCTTCAAAAGAAGCTGTTTGCACTTTTTGCTGTATTTGACCCCTGTGACCTTGAAAGTAGGTTGAGGTAACTTTCAATAGCCAACTTTGTTGGGCTCCATCTGTGACAGTTACTAGCCAAATATTATAATTCTATGCCTTTAGATTATTCAGAAGAAGTAATTTGAAGTGTTTGACATATTTGGCCCCTATGACCTTGGTAAGTTGTGGTAATTTTCATTCGCAAACATTGTAGGGCTCAATCCCAAGAAGCCATCAGCCAAATAATATGATTCTATGCATTTCAATTATTCAGAAGAAGTCATTTTAGGTATTTGGCACTTTTGACCCCTGTGACCTTGAAAAGGAGGTCAAGGTTATTTTCGTTCTAAACTTTGTTGGGCTCTTACCAACGAAGCTACCAACCACAAATTAAGAGTCTATACCATTCAGTTCTTAAGAAGAAGTTGTGTGAAGTATTTGGACACTTTTGACCCCTGTGACCTTGAAAGTAAGTTGAGGTAATTTTCAATTGCCAACTTTGTTCGGCTTTTACCAACGAAGCTACTAGCCGCATATTAAGATTTTATACCTTTCAGCTCTTCAGAAGAAGTCATTTTAAGTATTTGACATTTTTGACCCCTGTGACCTGGAAAGGAGGTCAAGGATATTTTCGTTCTCAAACTTTGCTGGGCTCTTACCAATGAAGCTACCAACCACAAATTAAGATTCTATACCTTTCAGTTCTTCAGAAGAAGATGTTTTAAGTATTTGACACTTTTGACCCCTTTGACCTTAAAAGTAGGTCAAGGTTATTTTTGTTCTCAATCTTTGTTGGGCTCTAACCATCAAAGCCATCACCCAATTATCATGACTCTAGGCCTGCTCATTCTTCAGAAGAAGTTGTTCAAAGAAAAAGTTGATGGACGACAGAGGACAGACGCTTGACAAATTGACAACTTGACAATTAATATATTTCCTGAATTTTCAAAAGTCAAAATATCATCAAATTTTGAAAATAAAAGTAAAAAATATATATCCTATAAACAAAACCCATTACAAAATAAAATGCTTGGTTAGATGTTAATTTTACATTCTATAGGTAAGATAATTAACTCTATCTCTAGATCCTGTGTTAGCACTGAATTATTCAACACAGAGGAAAACATATCAAAATGTAAAATGTTGATTAGATATTTCAGAATGGCACAGATCAATGTTTCCTCGGAACTGGTTTCCAGTGTAACTGGTACCAAGAATATGTTTTCTCCTACCTTCTAAATTTTACATCACAGTACACGTATTCCAGCAAATAAGTATCAGAGTGAAAGAGATGTGACATTTATTTGAGGGTAGATTATCTCCCCTGGTAATCTATAACAGGTATGTGCAGCAGTCTACCAGTTTGTGCAGGGTGCTTTCTGTAGGCTGTTTTTGCACATTCATTTCATACAAACAAATTCGCTTAGTTTTGTACATAAAACATTTCATTAAAAGAAATTAAAAACTGAACATTTTCACATTCAATTCATTCAAAAAAATGCTTCACTTAGTTGCACATTAGTATTTATAAATGAAAATCTTTCAATACAAAAATAAAAGCAAATTCCTTATTTTTGGACTAGTTTTAAGTGAAAATAGATCACATGATGAAATGATACTGTACATTTAACTTAATCCTTTTAAACTTATTTCTTTTATTTTAAAATTAATATTCCCAGCAACATAAAGCAATAGAAAGCAAAAATTTAGTCAAAATGTCCTTCACATATGGAATTCACCATCTTACACTGGCAAGAATTAAAGATCTCACATCTGCTGATCATTCCCCAGAACTGAGTCGTGGGAGAAAATCAGTCTCTCCTTAATCTTTAGAGAGAAAATCCAATATTATACTCATATGCCTTTAATACCAGAACCTGTAAAACAGAACATATACTTACGTCTCAAAATGTAAAAATGTAAAGAAAAGTTTCAAGTCAACTGTACTAAGTCTAAATTAATCAGAAAACTACTTATAAGTATAGACTAATACTCTATAATAATAATTAAAGGATGCTCGACACATCAAGACTGGATATATGATCTCTATATGTAATTACTGTCTACATGTTTTGGCCTGCTATTAAATTATAGCAAAGGCTTTAGGTAATGAAATATGATGAGTTGTTTTCTAATGAAGTTATATGACGACAAGTTCACATTGGTGCGTAAAAATAGCTATAACCTTATTACAGCGGAATTTGACTGGGTTGATCCCCTGCTTCCAGGCCTATAGGTAGCTCAATTGCTTAGAGCATCCGTCTGGAGTTTGAATGGTTTCTGTTTCAAATTCCAGTTGCCCTTGCATTTTTCCTCTCTTGTTACATTCGAGATAATGCAATATTAATCCTTATAAATGAGTTTGGAAGATAGCATAAAATCTATATTTACAGGAAGTTCTGCTTCAGGTTAGTGTGCTGTTTCAGGGCCACTATTGTGCTAGCTTATTCTTAGCTGGTTTGTTTGTGATGGATTTCGTCCCTCGTGATGGATTTCCGTCCCTCGTGTTGTCTTGACGTACTAAATAAGTATTAACTCACTGGGACGAACACTTGGTCTGCTTTAGAAACGCTCTAGTCATTCTTCTTCATTATTGGAACAGCCAACAACATTCTGAAACAGAATAGGAGGAATGAGAAGTGAATGCTGTATACACTGATATTCAGTTGTCCATTGGAGACACTTAATTATATTGATCTCACAAAATGTAAATTCACGGTGAAATCTCAACATATTGAACAGTAACTGCCTGGTCCAGGTGTTTTTTTTTGTGCCCCTTGCTGACCTTGTTGTGAGCCATCTGTCACTACTCCTCTGTTTATTATAACTTCTAACTTTGTTCATTTTCACTTACACTTTGAGGTAATTAAAACTTTTTACTGTATTCATGTTTACTTTTCACTGGGTACTCATACCTTGTACTCATTTTACTCAACTCACACCTCTTCTTGTGCTCACAACATCATCACCTAGCATATTCATCATAACTGTTCAATATGTCTATCTTAATTAACATTGTACTCGTTGTCATTTCCCTATGTGCTCATTTAACCTGTAACTTAAATTTTAATCATAACATTTTTCATTGTGTATATTTGAGCTTCTCACTGAGTTCTCTTATAACTCATACACAATATAATATATTTATGTTCTCTTTAGACAGGGCCGTGGTGGCTGATGAGTGGTTAAGGCATCTGACCATCTACAATCACTAGCCCTCCACCACAGGGTTACAGCTTTGAGGCCTACATGGGACAGTCGCCAGGCACTGACTGCAGGTCGGTGGTTTTTCTCTGGTCACCCTGGTTTTCCTCCATCACCAAAATCTGGCACGTCCTTAAATTATAACCATAGCTGCTAACAGGATGAAAATCACAAACAAACCAAATTTTAGCTTATCATTAATTGTGTACACTTCACTAATTATTAATCTGTGCTCTTCTTCACTACTAGAACTAACATATTTCAGATATAAATATTGTAAACAAGTTAGTTTACATCAGATACAGACATGTGGTTTAAATCATACATTTTATAAAGTATTAATAACTTATCCTATCATCATCTTCACGGCTTAAAATGACTCAACATTTTCTATAAGTATTAAATGCGTTCAATGATGTCTCAATCACAACATGATTAAAACACTATCCTGATAAAAAAACAACTTGTGGGAGTGGTATATGTTTAACACAGTTAACACTACCAAGTAGTAATATAACACAGTAAACACTACCAGGGAGTAATGTTACACAGTAAACACTACCAGGGAGTGATGTAACACAGTAAACACTACCAGGGAGAGATGGTACACAGTAAACACTACCAGAGAGTGATGTAACACAGTAAACACTACCAGGGAGTGATGTAACACAGTAACCACTACCAGGCAGTGATATAACACAGTAAACACTACCCGGGAGTAATGTTACACAGTAAACACTACCAAGTAGTGATGTAACACAGTAAACACTACCAGGGAGTGATGTTACACAGTAAACACTACCAGAGAGTGATGTAACACAGTAAACACTACCAGGCAGTGATATAACACAATAAACACTACCAGGGAGTGATATAACACAGTAAATACTACCCGGGAGTAATGTTACACAGTAAACACTACCAGGGAGTGGTGTAACATAGTAAACACTACCAGAGAGTGATGTAACACAGTAAACACTACCAGGCAGTGATATAACACAATAAACACTACCAGGGAGTGATATAACACAGTAAACATTACCAGGCAGTGATATAACACAGTAAACACAACCAGGGAGTAATATAACACAGTAAACACTACCAGGCAGTGATATAACACAGTAAACACTACCAGGGAGTGGTGTAACATAGTAAACACTACCAGGGAGTGATATAACACAGTGAACACTACCAGGAAGTAATTTAACACAGTAAACACTACCAGGGAGTAATGTTACACAGTAAACACTACCAGGGAGTAATGTAACACAGTAAACACTACCAGGGAGTAATGTTACACAGTAAACACTACCAGGGAGTAATGTTACACAGTAAACACTACCAGGGAGTAATGTTACACAGTAAACACTACCAGGGAGTAATGTTACACAGTAAACACTACCAGGGAGTAATGTTACACAGTAAACACTACCAGGGAGTAATGTAACACAGTAAACACTACAAGCTAGTGATGTTACACAGTAAACACTACCAGACAGTGTGATAACACAGTAAACACTACCAGGGAGTAATGTTACACAGTAAACACTACCAGGGAGTAATATAAAACAGTAAACACTACCAGGGAGTAATATAAAACAGTAAACACTGCAAGGGAGTGATGTTACACAGTAAACACTACCAGGGAGTAATGTTACACAGTAAACACTACCAGGGAGTAATGTAACACAGTAAACACTACAAGGGAGTGATATAACACAGTAAACACTACCAGGGAGTAATGTTACACAGTAAACACTACCAGGCGGTGATATAACACAGAAAACACTATTTTAAAATATACTATAATTGTCTAGATCTATAATGTTAAAAACATATTGACAGACTTGACTTGTAGCCATGGTCAACAATTCAATATATGATACCATTATTTCTTTGTTCAAGAAACAGGTCACTTGGTGCTGTAAATCCATAATAATCCATAACTTACTTTAAATAAGGTGACATACTTGGTTAATAGAATAAGAATCAATTTTACATTTAAATAATAATAAGATTTTTTTGAAACAAAACTAAACAGAAGACTGTACAAGGTGAGAATGGTGACAGGTGACGCCTGTAAGCTGATATGCCACGGGTAACTGTCCTGGTACCTGTGTGTCCGCGGGGCAGACCTGACCCTGTGCTGCCAAGCTGTATCAGGTGGTGCTACTCACCCGCGGGGTGTCACTTCTAATTAATGGGCCACCATAGATTACTATAATCAATTCAGATTCCCTATATCTTTAGTTTGGGCAATACAGAAATAAAAAAAAATCATACCTTTAATATGTCATATTCTACAAACACAATTTACATTTTTAAGAAAATACAATTCTGACAATATCATGAGGATTGTTATTAACTCTGTGTGCTGGCAGTCGTTTGGCCATGATTCTCAAGGTTTGGTTTAGGTATAGAAAGTGTTCTGACATGTTAAACAAGGCCGAACACCTTGTCATCTCTATCAAAGATAACAACACATAGAGATCCTTATTTTTTAGATATAAAAGCAGTAGCTTTCTTAAACCTGCAATGAAATCCTATTCTAAAATGTTTTACTTAGTTTCTTTCATTTATTTATGAAAGAAATGAAAGAAATGTTAAAATATAAAGAAAATGTCACTGAAATCATTTTCACACACTCCTTTTTAATCGTTCACATGGCCCTGACTTCGGTCACAGTTAAGATAACCACTGAAGCCCTCTGAGTCCTTTGAGATATTTATTGGAGTAAACTTTCTATGTCTGATCAGGAATTGTATTAGAATAGGTTCCTTGTTAAGATTTCCATATCAAGGATTGAATGGAACTATATACTTTTGATTGACAGATTTGATGTTAAGAAATGCATAGTCATGTAGAGTGATTGTGATCCTAAAATTACAGAGAAGATAACTTTTAAAATATTACTTAAAGAAAGGATATATTATAACCAGCGGTGAATCACAACCATAGACAGAGTCTTATCATTGAAACAATTACACTAAACTGGTAAAATGGAAAATGGATGTATGGAGATTTGATAATGTCTTTTTGTGAATAATAATATGTGCGTGTGGTTACATTTTTAAGTTTGGATCAGGAAGTTATTTTGAAGTCACAACTCTAAAGTCATTTAACTTGGGTGAATGAGCCTGTGATATTGTTTGACTCCTGATCATGATGACAGAGACTTCTTTTTAAACAGGTTCTTAAAATTTGAGGTTTTTGAAGTAAAACCTATTTTCATGATGTAATACTTACCATAACTTTAGTATGCAAGTTGGCCAGCCCCAGTCTCAGGCAGGCCAGTTTGGCCAGTTCTGGGGTCACTCCCAGCCCGCGGGACCTTTCCCCTATCCTCCGGGATATGGGTTTAACCCCATGGCATTTCCGTCGTGGAATCCTTGGGGTTTGGTCTCTCCCTCGCGGAGACTAATAAATCATTAGTATAAGGGGGTGCGATATCTAGAGGGGTGCGATAATATATCACATATATTCCAGAATCCGAGCACCTGAGGTCATGTTGTGTATAATTACTAGTCTGTGGAGGGCACTGTGTGTTTGTTGTACCTTAGAATTATCACCAGACGAAATGTTTGTAAGCCTCATGGCTTTAGAGTTTCACTATATTTCACAGAATTAGATTAGATCTATCACAAAGTCCATGCTATTTTTGATAGATTCATTTATCATACCAGAGGCCAACAGAAAGCAATACTTGATCAATAAATTATAATACACATTTCTTCTTCTTTCCCTTTATTTTGCATGGGTAAGTCTTTATACTGGTCTCATATGCTCAGTACATTTAGAACACAAGTGTGTTAACATTCAAGATGAATCTTGCACTGCAAAATGAAGAAGAAGTTGAAGTCCAATATTTTCTACAAAATGAACAAAAATAAAAACAAATTTAAACCTTTCTGTTGGGGGAGGGAGGAAGGGGGAGGGGGAGGAAGGGGGGGGAATTATATTTTCTTGCATGTCTATGTCTATTGTCCACATGCTATATTGGTGGTTTTTTTAGGTTTTTTTATATTACTGATATTATTCGTTTTTGACAGAATTTCACTACAAGCAGTACTTTAGAAGAATACATAGATACAAAATTTACGAAATTCTTTGAAATTAGATCAATATATCGTGGTCATCTGATGAAGTTTTTTTCATGTTGTCATTTACAATTCCTTGCTTTCATTGAAATCATACACCGTCCAAGATGTACATCAATTCAACCTCATTCATGAGCGCCACCATTCTGGATCCGGAAATTTAAACCGGTATTCGGACTTCATACTACTTTATCGCGCTTACCGGAAGTATACAACACGTTGGGTTGCCTGTAAGTTATAGTGTAGCTGTACATGTACTAAAGCTACCTTTTCAGGTATGAGGCCAGATGAACATAAGAGGAAGAGGAGCGCTCAATATAAAAAGAAGCATGGCATGAGTAAAGATGAGAAACCGAAAGATTCGCACCAACCGAAATCAAGGAGCACGAGCGGAAAGGGCAAAGTGAAAGTAGACCAGAAAGCACAGGGAAAACATTTTGGCAGTCACATCAGCGGTGCTGCAAAATTGTTACATTCTTCGTCTAGTAGTGATGTAAGATGTTATACGCCCTGGAAGCGGAGGGATGATGGCATCATATATAAATACTTTAAAATGTTGGAAAAAGTATGAGCTTTCCAAAAAAAGCTACTGTAGAATGCGATTTTCATTCTCTTCAGTGATGAGTGCAGCAATTAGCAAATATCTGACCATTTTATTGAATATAATTCATAGTTTTGTAAAAAAGCATACTGCTATCTTTTTCTGTCTGTGGAAAGTGACCAGCATTTAAAGGTAGTGATCATATTGAATAGTTAAATGCACTAATGGTATCACTATGGTTAGATTTCTCTCATACTGTACCAGCTCAGTGTGACTGATTGATATAAGCTACATATTATAAAGAACATGTATCAGTGCTGTATTGTTCATAATATAATATTAACACTGACAACAGGGCACAAAAAACTTTGGGATTTTCCTTTTTGCCCTATTGCTCAATAAAGATCTGTTTAACTAAAATATACATCAACAAATGTTTCATGTCTGACAACAAACATAAAATAATGTACAGCAGTTACAATGCTTTGATAGCCAGCTCGTAATCTAAAGACACATAATTTTAATTGTAATTTGATTTAAAATATGGAACATGTGTTCTTTCCATCACCGCAGGTAGTACTTTGATAGATATTACCTTGATGCTCTTAATCACAAACTCTGGGGTCAACAAGTTGTTTTTCTAGGGCAAAATGAGCCAAACCCAAGACCTGAAATTGAACCAGGAAATCACAACTGGAGACTTAACCAGCCTAACTACATGTTAATAGGCCAATTGATCCAGCCCTGTTCCATTATATTGGCACACTGTTAGGTTCAATGTATCATGGTGCATCCACATGCACCCTCCAAAGTCTGCAGTCCATTATGTTCACTCAGCCTCTCTGCAGTTGATTCAATAAAATTAAGGTTAAACCCCTTCCACCATTCATATTTCCATTGTGGTAAAATTACTGCTGAAATGAAGTACAATTAAATGTATCTGAATATGTAATTTACAGGTATTCTTATTTTTACTAAAATGACCAGGAAAACAGAAAATTTGTAAAATATTTACACTGATTTCCTTCCACAGACCAGTGACAATGATCAGGCCTCGGCGACAATCAGTAAGACATTCCAGCGCAGAGAAGTTGTCAGTAATTGGGCACGATATGAAATACTTCCCCCGGATGCAGAGACAGCGCAGAAAAAGGGAGAGGACTTTCTCAACCTTTTAAACACAGCTGGTATGTTTGAAGGCGGCTGATAGCGTGCATATTGATGGTTTTTCTGTGTTAAACTTATTGTCTTAGAGTATCTAATTTGAGTAGTCATACTAACATATATTTGATTAAACACTCTGGTACATATTATATCTTGTTATATGTGTGGGTAAATTGTTTGGTGGGTAATAGCTAAAATAATTTAAATGTTTTACAAATGTATAGCGTAGCATAGGAATAAATAATTACAAATTACAATGAGAAATCTCTTTTATAAACAACATCCCTTAATTTACACCTATTACACTAGATAAGTATTTTCTCTCATTTCCCTGTGTGTAAGATAGAGCTGTCCAGGGTAAGAAAGTAGGGTAGGAAAATTCTATCTTACATCCCATTTCACGTGACGTGACATCACAATGGCTCAACAATGACGTGACGTCAAATATTTGGAACTCTGATGGGGACAAAGCGACGTGATGAAATTAAAACCTTTTACGATATATTTACCGTACATGTTAGAAAGTTGTGATTATTTTTTCTTTACAATTGTTGGCAAATATGGGATATGCTAGATCTGGCTGGCTGATTCGTTTTTGTCCAAAAAGCAGGTGAGAAATTGATATTTTCAAAATGGTGGCCAGTTGAACGCATTTTCATGGTTTCTGAGCTTATTCTGTTGGTTGGAAATAGAGAACAATACTCTTTCATGCCCAAGGGTGTAGGATAGGAGTTAAGTTTTATTCAATACAGTTTTAACAGTATGTTTTAAAGCTAATAGTTGGTCTCTGTTGACAGGGGGAACTAGTTCCCAGTTTCGCTTTAAGGAGGAAGAAGATTGGGATGACAGTGAGAGTGTGTCGACAGACACTAAGCTGTTAGCTGTGGACCTGTCCGACCTCACAGCCAGTATCCAATGTATACCTCTATACCAAAGACTTGGGATAGAACAGGATCTGTTTAGTGTAGGTACAATTAACATTTACTGTAGTCTGTTATGTTTAGTGTAGGTACAATTAACATTTACTGTAGTCTGTTATGTTTAGTGTAGGTACAATTAACATTTACTGTAGTCTGTTATGTTTAGTGTAGGTACAATTAACATTTACTGTAGTCTGTTATGTTTAGTGTAGGTACAATTAACATTTACTGTAGTCTGTTATGTTTAGTGTAGGTACAATTAACATTTACTGTAGTCTGTTATGTTTAGTGTAGGTACAATTAACATTTACTGTAGTCTGTTATGTTTAGTGTAGGTACAATTAACATTTACTGTAGTCTGTTATGTTTAGTGTAGGTACAATTAACATTTACTGTAGTCTGTTATGTTTAGTGTAGGTACAATTAACATTTACTGTAGTCTGTTATGTTTAGTGAAGGTACAATTAACATCTACTGTAGTCTGTAATATTTAGTGTAGGTTCAATTAACATCTACTGTAGTCTGTAATGTTTAGTGTTGGTACAATTAACATCTACTGTAGTCTGTTATGTTTAGTGTAGGTACAGTTAACATCTACTGTAGTCTGTAATGTTTAGTGTAGGTACAATTAACATCTACTGTAGTCTGTTATGTTTAGTGTAGGTACATTTAACATCTACTGTAGTCTGTTATGTTTTATACAATAAGACCTCATTATAATCTCTCGTTTCTATTGACACTACATTTACCACCGTCATACTTCAAAGTCCCTTTTTATACGCCCGTCAAATTTGATGGGAGTATAAGGGTAAACTTTTGTTTGTCCGGCATTCTCCTCCTACATTTTTCAACGGATTTCTGTGAAACTTGGTATACATTATAATCATGATATGAAGTTGCGTCTCCCTTAAAAGAATTTTGTTTCAACATTTTTTGCAAAAGTTATTGCCCTTTAAAATTTGTTCATTTCAGTATTTGATTTTTTGTCCGGAGATTTTCTCCTACATTTTCTATAGCATGTCAGCTAACCACTCTTAGAATGATGCAGATCTTGATTCAATGTAAGAAGGTATATAACACTTTATGGCATTCGACGGGTGTATATTGTTCCGTCCCGCGGTACTCTTGTTGTCTTTTTGTTAACAATTCCTTTATCTACCAGGATATATATTGCCCAAACCTATTTTGATTCTAAATTTCCAGTGGACAAATGATGACATAGAACAAAAATTAACAGTAACATACAAGGTAGTGTAAATAACAGTTGTATTACCTCATTGTACCATAGTCAGTAATGGTTTCCTGGACACCACTGTACAAGTTTTAAAGAGGAAGAAAGCAGGATCTCTTTAGTTTATTGATAGGTATTTAACAGAACCTGTACCAATTTTCATTCCAACTTAAAAAAAACAAACATAGAAAGCTACATTCTAAGATTGTAGATATCGGTCATTGAATTCAACGCATTCTCTGATAAATGGTTTTGTGTGTATCGTAAATGAAAGGACGTTGACAGAAGAGAACTCCAACAGTCTGCAACACTCGAGTGATTGATTCAAAGCTATTCTCTGTGTAATATTTAGCAGACTGAAATGTGTTTATGATAAATATAAAAATTGTGTCATACCTTTTATTTGCACCTACTGTACTCACAATGATATTTTCTATCTATCTATATCTATATGTTATACTTGAAATTCACAAATTTTAATATTGTATCTTTAATAAGGCTCAATTATTTTGTAAAGGTTCATGCTCTTTGATAAAACTGATTGATGAACCACTTAAAACACATCTACCCATGATCATGAGTACCTGGATATCAATGTCCGTCTTTAAAAGATAATAATGTATGTTTCTACCTTTTGTCTTTTTCTAGACTGAGCAGATACAGGAGATGGAATCCATTGCTAGAGAGAATGCACAGGAATACCAACCAAGATCTCGTGCTGTGGACCTTACACAGCAGAACAAACAAAATGTTCACGCTGTAGACCTTACACAGCAGAACAAACCAAGTTATTTCACTGCAGACCAGACATTGCCCCCAGCTCACAACGACACAGTAACAGGAGTAGTAGATTCAGGAACTGATATGTCAGGTGTTATAAAACAGAGTTCAAACAGGCCAGTAGATGATGGACATTCAGTAAAGACTGTAACAGATTGTCAGAGATTCACAGAAGTTGCGTCTAGTCCCAAAGATCTGTCATGTAGTACGGGTGTGCCTACCTGTGTCGACAGTACGCCTGTTTTTAGAACACCTGTAATTAACACACATGTAAACACAAGTGAGGAGATAGGTGGTGTGACCAGTAGTAACCTAGATGATGATTTAGACTTTCTTCTGTCACTCGACAATCCTTCAGATGTCAGTGATCTAGGGGAGACAACTCACCAAAATAGTAAGTTTTAAGGTCCCAAATTAAAGCTTATATATCCATGTGGTCCTGACAGCCTTTTCTTCTCTGAAAACTAATAAAACTCCCAGGTATTTCTTTAGTCATATATACTCCTCAGAAAGATCAGAATATTCCGTTTTCACAAGTTTGTTTTTATTTTTATATCATTCTGTTGACTTCTTTTATATGTGAATGATTTCATCAAAATGAAAATAGTTTTGAGCATGTTTTTGTCCTAATTATTACCGTAGTTCTTCTGGATCGCGGTCGAAGTGCCTTATCCTATTGAGTATTGACAGTAATGTGTTGGAAGATGCAAGTTAGA
Source organism: Mizuhopecten yessoensis (assembly GCF_002113885.1). NCBI lineage: Eukaryota > Metazoa > Mollusca > Bivalvia > Pectinida > Pectinidae > Mizuhopecten > Mizuhopecten yessoensis. The sequence goes on from NW_018408897.1 coordinate 618,113, forward strand.
AATATTTGCGACTTTTTCATATGCTTTGCGGCCCATAAATTGAACTCTAATTTTGAAGATATATTTCTGTATTTCACGTATGGCAACATTAGTAAGGGTAGGCTTTCCAATGTAAAGAACACGAGTCCGACCCCTGCTATTGCTTTGTATTTCGTTAGGGTTTTTTCTTTCTTTTTTTCAAACATTAAATTTTCCAGTGTCAATGATTCTGTAAGATGCAGGTAGCAACATAGGATTTTTATGGAATATTTCTGTTGAAAAGGACTTAAATATTTCACAATAGTGACATTGGTAATACTATAGTTAACTTGTTGGTAAACTCCATGGAGAGTGGATTGACTAATTACCATAAAGTAAGTAAGAATCATTGCTAGACGAAGCAATTTGATTTTGTATATCCGAAAATAAATCTTGTGATCTTACTTAGGATAGAGAGGTGGGACTTTATAGGGGAATAAACTAAAAGAAAATTATTATTCAACTTTGTGTTACTCCCTATCCCTAATAGGGGAAAGGATAAAATTGAGGCCAGTGGAGATTTTGTATGTTATTCATTGTCGGTCAGTGTGGCTTTGTCTACCCCCTGCTATATCCTTGCTGTACCCTTGCTGTATCCTTGCTGTACCCTTATTATATCCTTGCTGTACCCTTGTTGTATCATTGCTGTATCATTGTTGTATCATTGCTGTATCCTTGCTGTACCCTTGTTATATCCTTGCTGTACCTTTGCTGTATCATTGCTGTATCCTTGCCTGGCCAGCTTAACATAATTATCATTCATCTCAAACATCCGGGTTGTATTTATTTATTACATTAATACTACAGCTAGATGATTGATTAACTGGATACCTGATGTAAATGTTTACGAAGGTAACATTAAAAATGTGGCATAATAAAGATTTACACGTGATGTACGTTCACATTTTCATTGCAGGTGTCCAAGAAAAAGTGACAACTCCTCCACAACAGACACAAAGTTCTGCCTCAAACACAGGTAAACTCAAAGAATGGAAACAACAAATACAAACACAACACATACAAACACAACACATACAAACACAACACATACAAACACAACACATACAAACACAACACATATAAACACAACACATATAAACACAACACATATGAACACAACACATACAAACACAACACATACAAACACAACACATACAAACACAATACATACAAACACAACACATACAAACACAACACAAATAAACACAACACATACAAACACAACACAAATAAACACAACACATACCAACCAATACAAACACAACACATGAGTGGGGCCAAATAGGGGAATTTGAGGTTAAAATCTTTAAAATCCTTTTTCTTCTGTACCATTTGAGGGATTTTATAAAAATTGCCCTGGAGTATCCAGAGACAAAGGGGGCTCAATTTTGTATAAACGAAGAGTGTGGCCTCTCTTGGTGCAGAGGGGCGGGGCCAAATAAGGGAATTTGAAGTTTAAATACATCAAATTTGTCTTCCTCTGTACCATTGTAGGTTTTTTTTTCAAACTTGGCCTGGAGCATCCATGGGCAAAGGAGACTCAATTTTGTATAAATAGAGTGTGTGGTCCCTCTGGGAACAGAGGAGTGGAGCCCAATATGGGAATTCAAGGTTTAAATCTTTAAAATCCTTTTTCTGTACCAATAACGAGCTTTTATCCAAATTTGGCCTGAAACATCCTTGTTTAAAGGGACAATGTTGCTCCCCTTGGGGGCAGAGGGACGAGGCCCAATAGGGGAAATGTAGTAATAACTGATTAAAATCCTTCTCCTTTAGTATGATTTGAGGGATTTTAACCAACTTGGTCCAAAGCGTTAATTGGCAAGTGGGACTCATTTTGTTTTAACAGAGAGTGTGATCTCCCTTAGAGCAAAGGGGAAGGATCCAGTAGGAGGAACATAGTAATAGATGTTTAAGAACCTTTTCCTTCTGTTTATTGGTAAGAATTTTAACCAAATTTTATGTAGAGCATCCTCGGGCTTGGGGACTCAATTTTGTATAAAGTGAGGGTTGCTTTTAGGGGGCTGAGGGGCAGGCAGGACCTCATAGGGGAAATTGAGATTAATGTTTAAAATCCACCCCAATTCATGGAGGCAAAAAGAAGGGACCTCATGAGGGTTGCTGAGAGACAGGGTGGTGTTGCTGAGAGACAGGGTGGGGTCGCTGAGAGACAGGATGGTGTAGCTGAGAGACAGGGTGGAGACGCTGAGAGACAGGGGGGGGTCGCTGAGAGACAGGATGGTGTAGCTGAGAGACAGGGTCGTGTTGCTGAGAGACAGGGAGGGGTTGCTGAGAGACAGGGGGGTGGTGCTGAGAGACAGGGTGGTGTTGCTGAGAGACAGGGTGGTGTTGCTGAGAGACAGAGCCAATTAGGAAATAGTTGGGAATACATATGTATTATATGTAATAAGAATAACTTTCCATGGTTGCTTATCATCAAGGTGAGCAATACAGGCCCTCTAGGCCTGTTGTTTTCCAATGTTCTTGCCGGTAATTCAATTAAGGATCTCAGATTTACTAGTCTGACACTTTACCAAATTAGCTGAAGAGAAAGGACTAGAGGTATCAAGGGCCATTTCCAGAGCCTCATCAGGGATTTAGAATTAGTTGTTATATTTTGTAATCTGGGATAAATGAAGTATGCAGATAAGAAATATCACATTCATATGATACCTGGTATAGAAGATGTGGCGTAACAAAGAGTAGTGTAAACCAGCATTTTACATTAAAATGTAAGAATATTGTCTGTTGTATGCTATGTACTTTGATAACTGGCCATTTTGAAGCAAATCCACAAAATACTACCCATATGAAATTTTGAAAGCCTCAACATGCACCAGTCAAATAAAAATTTGGCATGCTTAAGGCCAAACAAAATGTGTGTCCCACCTGTCATCCTAAGAAAAAATAGGGTGGGTAGAGGTAGGCAATTTTTTTTTATTTTGGTAATTATTTTTACTATGCTTAGAGGGGGAGTTCTGACTTAAACAGTGCATATTACTAAGTGCCAATAAGAGCCTAGTATTTTTACCTGGCGACATGTTATAAAAGATTTTCCCAGACCTTCCTTAGTTTTCCTTCTAAATTAAAATAAAAAGCAAAAATGCACACGCACCCCAACCTAGATATTTCAGTTAAAAGCAATAATTATTGTTTTTCTAATTTTCTACCAATAAACCCTTTATACAGTGCAAAATGTTCCCATTACATGACACAATTACTGATATTTTTCTGACCAAATTTTAATTGAAATATCATTGTACATTTAGAAAAAGTCATTCTGAGTCACTTACTGATTTACAGCTTGAGAGTGTTGTTTTTTTTTTTCAGGATTACAAAAAGAAACCAAAAACTTAGAAGACTGGTTAGACAGTGTCCTAGACTGAACAGAAGATGTCATCAGGTCTGCACTGACAAGTCTACCCTGAAAAGTCTGTACTGACAACTGACAAGTCTACCCTGACAACTCTGCACTCACAAGTCTACCCTGGCAACTCTGCACTCACAAGTCTATCCTGACAAGTCAACACTGACAAGTCTATCCTGACAAGTCAACACTGAAAAGTCTACCCTGACAAGTCTACACTGACAAACTGACAAGTCTACACTGACAAGTCCACCCTGACAATTCTGCACTCACAAGTCTATCCTGACAAGTCAACACTGACAAGTCTATCCTGACAAGTCAACACTGACAAGTCTATCCTGACAAGTCAACACTGACAAGTCTATCCTGACAAGTCAACACTGAAAAGTCTACCCTGACAAGTCTACACTGACAAACTGACAAGTCTACACTGACAAGTCCACCCTGACAATTCTGCACTCACAAGTCTATCCTGACAAGTCAACACTGAAAAGTCTACCCTGACAAGTCTACACTGACAAACTGACAAGTCTACACTGACAAGTCCACCCTGACAATTCTGCTCTCACAAGTCTATCCTGACAAGTCAACACTGACAAGTCTATCCTGACAAGTCAACACTGACAAGTCTATCCTGACAAGTCAACACTGAAAAGTCTACCCTGACAAGTCTACACTGACAAACTGACAAGTCTACACTGACAAGTCCACCCTGACAATTCTGCACTCACAAGTCTATCCTGACAAGTCAACACTGAAAAGTCTACCCTGACAAGTCTACACTGACAAACTGACAAGTCTACACTGACAAGTCCACCCTGACAATTCTGCTCTCACAAGTCTATCCTGACAAGTCAACACTGACAAGTCTATCCTGACAAGTCAACACTGACAAGTCTATCCTGACAAGTCAACACTGAAAAGTCTACCCTGACAAGTCTACACTGACAAACTGACAAGTCTACACTGACAAGTCCACCCTGACAATTCTGCACTCACAAGTCTATCCTGACAAGTCAACACTGAAAAGTCTACCCTGACAAGTCTACACTGACAAACTGACAAGTCTACACTGACAAGTCCACCCTGACAATTCTGCTCTCACAAGTCTATCCTGACAAGTCAACACTGAAAAGTCTACACTGACAATTCTACACTGACAACTCTACACTGACAACTCTGCACTGACAAGACTACCCTGACAACTCTGCACTGACAAGTCTACCCTGAAAAGGCTGCCCTGACAAGTCTACCCTGAAAAGTCTGCACTGACAATTGACAAGTCTACCCTGACAACTCTACACTGACAAGTCTACACTGACAACTCTGCACCGACAAGTCTACACTGACAACTCTGCACTCACAAGTCTACCATGACAACTCTGCACTGACAAGTCTATGCTGAGAACTCTGCACTGACAAGTCTATGCCGACAACTCTACTCTGACAACTCTGCATTGACAAGTCTACACTGACAAGTCTACCCTGACAACTCTGCACTCACAAGTCTATCCTGACAAGTCAACACTGAAAAGTCTACCCTGACAAGTCTACACTGACAAACTGACAAGTCTACACTGACAAGTCCACCCTGACAATTCTGCACTCACAAGTCTATCCTGACAAGTCAACACTGACAAGTCTATCCTGACAAGTCAACACTGAAAAGTCTACCCTGACAAGTCTACACTGACAAACTGACAAGTCTACACTGACAAGTCCACCCTGACAATTCTGCTCTCACAAGTCTATCCTGACAAGTCAACACTGACAAGTCTATCCTGACAAGTCAACACTGAAAAGTCTACACTGACAATTCTACACTGACAACTCTACACTGACAACTCTGCACTGACAACTCTGCACTGACAACTCTACACTGACAACTCTGCACTGACAAGTCTACACTGACAACTCTGCACTCACAAGTCTACCCTGACAACTCTGCACTCACAAGTCTATCCTGACAACTCTGCACTCACAAGTCTACACTGACAACTCTGCACTGACAAGTCTACACTGACAACTCTGCACTGACAAGTCTACCCTGACAACTCTGCACTGACAAGTCTACGCTGACAACTCTGCACTGACAAGTCTATCCTAACAACTCTGCACTCACCTGTCTACCCTGACAAGTCCACCCTGACAACTCTGCACTGACAAGTCTATCCTGACAACTCTGCACTCACAAGTCTATCCTGACAAGTCAACACTGACAAGTCTATCCTGACAAGTCAACACTGAAAAGTCTACACTGACAATTCTACACTGACAACTCTACACTGACAACTCTTCACTCACAAGTCTATCCTGACAACTCTGCACTCACAAGTCTATCCTGACAAGTCTGCATTGACAAGTCTACACTGACAAGTCTACCCTGACAAGTCTGCACTGGCAAACTTACCCTGACAAGTCTGTAACTGACATATCTCCTTTGACAAATCTGAACTGACAAGTCTCCTGTGACAAATTTCCATGAGATTATCTACTTCATCGAGGAAGAAACATTTGGTGTTACTGCTGAAATCTTCGTTTTGTGCTAAGTTGACTTTTGTTGCTAAGCTTGTGAAAATTAAATCCTAGTTTTGTTGAACATTATTGAAATTCAATAAAATGTCTGTTCAGGAGACTCATCATATCGTTTTGTAATTTTTGATGAGGACAACAAACTCACAGGGTGATTGAGAAATGTTTTCTTTCATGTTAGCATGACATACACCTCAAACAGAAATTATAAAAAATGTTGATAATGTTTTTCTAGTTTATTTAAACTAAATCAAATGACAGATAGGTATGTCTGCAAACAAAGTACAGGAATCACCCTTTATAAGTATTTCTTCATCAGGACATTTGAAACATATTTGCATCAGATGATAAAAATCGAGTGAGTTTGTTTTGTTTGATAGTGCGTTGCCTGCTGTACTCTGGTGTAACACTGACTTACACGGTAGGTTATCTCCCTTAGACTACAAATCGGAGTGGATAATCACTCTCTTACACCTGTTTAATTCTTGCATTAGTGATATTGGAATAATGTGACATTTTTCTTTAATATAGATTTTATTTTTGGGTGGAAAACAAGTACAAAATTTATAACACACAATCAAGTTTTTGCCCAAGATGTACAGTTGTGAAGTCAATAGAGAAGATTAAGTGTTTTAGAATGAGGAAGATTGTGAAATATTAATGAGCAGTCCTGCTTTGGTAGACTATATGGCCAGGATTATAGGCTGGTCATCTTTGATGTCAGCATCTGAATCAGACAATGTACTGACTTACACCGACCCTACCGGTACTGTGTTGGGGTATCATACCCCAACATCCGATATCAATGTCTACCTGGCCAGAGATTTTTGGCTTGGTATGCTCATCATTGTTATTTTTATTTCAGTAAACATCCCTGGTGGGAATTGTTTCTTGGATAGTTAAACACATTCTCATAAAAGAACTAGTTAAACAACTATTGGGGTAAGTTTTTGTAATTAATCATTGTTTAGGCAGGTCAGTTGGTTTACTGCAGAACACATGTACTGGGTGTGTCGGGGGGAATATTTGTAGTCAGATTTGTAAGTCAGTATAATGTTTATTTGTTAATCATCATTTGAGAAAAGTTATAATGTAGTATGACATGTGCAAAGGGTGAAGTCACGCGTGATTGTAGTAACACAGAAGTAAAATTAACATCAGGAAAATTTAAATATAGCTACTATTACAGGACTATATAAAACCCTTTCAATGATCCACCTCAGTCTGTTTGTCAACAACAGTTTTCCATCCGCTCTCGAGTAAAAAACGATAGCCATAACAAAGAAACTTCTAATAGTAGACATTCATGAAATGAACAACACTACCTGGCCCCGAGATAAAAACAACAACAAAACTTCCACTACAAACAGTACATGTTCCTCATAAACAAACAACACTAGCTGGTCCTCAGTGATAAACAACACTAGCTGGTCCCCAGTGATAAACAACACTAGCTGGTCCTCAGAGATAAACAACACTAGCTGGTCCTCAGAGATAAACAACACTAGCTAGTCCTCAGAGATAAACAACACTAGCTGGTCCTCGGAGACAAAAAAACACATGCTGGTCCTCAGAGACAAACAACACTTGCTGATACTCAGAAACAAACAATAACAATAGCTGGTCCTCAAAGACAACCAACACTAGCTAGTCTTCAGAGATAAACAACACTAGCTAGTCCTCAGAGACAACCAACACTTGCTGATACTCAGAGACAAACAACAACAATAGCTGGTCCTCAGAGACAACCAACACTAGCTAGTCCTTAGAGACAAACAACACTAGCTAGTCCTCAGAGACAACCAACACTAGCTAGTCCTCAGAGACAAACAACACGAGCTAGTCCTCAGAGATAAACAACACTAGTTAGTCCTCAGAGTGAACAACACTAGCTAGTCCTCAGAGGCAAACAACACTAGCTAGTCCTCCGAAGACAAACAACACTAGGTAGTATTCAAAGATAAACAACACTAGCTAGTCCCCAGAGTGAACAACACTAGCTAGTCCTCAGAGATAAACAACACTAGCTAGTCCTCAGAGACAAAACAACACAAGCTAGTCCTCAGAGACAAACAACACACACCGGTCCTCAGGGACAAACGACACAAACCTGGCCGAAAGATAAAAACAAAAACAAAACAACTTCCACAACAAACAGTAGATATTCCTCATGAACAAACAACACTAATTTGTCCTCAGAGACAAACAACACTAGTTAATCCTCAAAGACAAACAACACTAGGTAGTCGTCAGAGATAAACAACACTAGCTAGTCCTCGAAGACAAACAATACTAGCTAGTCCTCAGAAACAAACAACACACACTGGTCCTCAGAGACGAACAACACTAGGTAGTATTCAAAGATAAACAACACTAGCTAGTCCTCGAAGACAAACAACACTAGGTAGTCCTCAGAGACAGACAACACCAGGTAGTCCTCAGAGTTAAACATCTCTAGCTAGTCTTCAGAGATAAACAATACTAGTTGGTCCTCAAAAACAAACAACACTAGCTAGTCCTCAGAGACAAGCAACATTAGCTGGTCCTTAGAGACGAACAACATACGCTAGTCGTTAGTGACAAACAACATTAGCTAGTCCTCAGAAACAAACAATGCTAGCTGGTCCTCAGAGACAAACAACACTAGCTAGTCCTTTGAGACAAACAACACTAACTGGTCCTCAGAGATGAACAACACTAGCTTGTCCTCAGAGACAAACAACACTAGATAGTCCTAAGAGACAAACAACACTAGGTAGTCCTCAAAGACAGACAACACTAGGTAGTCCTCAGAGACAAACATCTCTAGCTAGTCTTCAGAGATAAACAACACTTGTTGGTCCTCAAAGACAAACATTTCTAGCTAGTCCTCAGAGACAAGCAACATTAGTTGGTTCTCAGAGACAAACAACATATGCTAGCCCTAAGTGACAAACGACACTAGCTAGTGCTTTGAGACAAACAACACACACTGGTCTTCAAAGAAAAAACAACACTAGATGGTCCTCCGAGACAAACAACACTAGCTAATCCTCCGAGACAAACAACACTAGCTGGTCCTCCGAGACAAACAACACTTGTTGGTCCTCAGACAAACAACATAAGCTGGTCCTCAGAGACGAACAACATATGCTAGTCCTTAGTTACAAAGAACACTAGCTGGACCTGAGATATGAACAACACACGCTGGTCTTCAAAGACCAACAACACACGCTGGTCTTCAAAGACCAACAACACTAGCTGGTCCTCAGAGACCAACAACACTAGTTGGTCCTCAGAGACCAACAACACTAGCTGGTCCTCAGGGACAAACAACACTAGCTGGTCCTCAGAGACCAACAACACTAGTTGGTCCTCAGAGACCACCAACACTAGCTGGTCCTCAGAGACAAACAACACGAGCTTGTCCTCAGAGACAAACAACACTAGCAAGTCCTCAGAGACAAACAACACTAGCTGGTCTGTAAAGAGACAAACAACACATGCTGGGCCTCAGAGACAAACAACACTTGCTGGTCCTCAAAGACAAACAACATACGCTAGTTGTAAGTGACAAACAACACTAGCTAGTCCTTTGAGACAAACAACACTAGCTGGACCTGAGATATGAACAACACACGCTGGTCTTCAAAGACCAACAACACACGCTGGTCTTCAAAGACCAACAACACTAGTTGGTCCTCAGAGACCAACAACACCAGCTGGTCTTCAGAGACAAACAACACTAGCTGGTCCTCAGAGACCAACAACACTAGTTGGTCCTCAGAGACCAACAACACCAGCTGGTCTTCAGAGACAAACAACACTAGCTGGTCCTCAGAGACAAACAACACGAGCTAGTCCTCAGAGACAAACAACACTAGCAAGTCCTCAGAGACAAACAACACTAGCTGGTCCGTAAAGAGACAAACAACACATAGCTAGTCCTTTGAGACAAACACACTATCTGGTCCTCAAAGACAATCAACATACGCTAGTTGTAAGTGACAAACAACACTAGCTAGTCCTCAGAAACAAACAATGCTAGCTGGTCCTCAAAGACGAACAACACTAGCTAGTCCTTTGAGACAAACAACACTAGCTGGTCCTTAGAGACGAACAGCACTTGCTGTTCCTCAGAGACAAACAACACTAGATAGTCCTTTGAGACAAACAACACTAGCTGGTCCTGAGATATGAACAACACACGCTGGTCTTCAAAGACCAACAACACACGCTGGTCTTCAGAGACCAACAACACTAGTTGGTCCTCAGAGACCAACAACACCAGCTGGTCTTCAGAGACAAACAACACTAGCTGGTCCTCAGAGACCAACAACACTAGTTGGTCCTCAGAGACCAACAACACTAGCTGGTCCTCAGAGACAAACAACACGAGCTAGTCCTCAGAGACAAACAACACTAGCAAGTCCTCAGAGACAAACAACACTAGCTGGTCCGTAAAGAGACAAACAACACACGCTGGGCCTCAGAGACAAACAACACTATCTGGTCTTCAAAGACAATCAACATACGCTAGTTGTAAGTGACAAACAACACTAGCTAGTACTCAGAAACAAACAATGCTAGCTGGTCCTCAAAGACGAACAACACTAGCTAGTCCTTTGAGACAAACAGCACTAGCTGGTCCTGAGATATGAACAGCACACGCTGGTCTGCAAAGACAAACGACACTAGCTAGTCCTCAGAAACAAACAACGCTAGCTGGTTCTCAGAGACAAACAACACCAGCTAGTCCTTTGAACCAAACAACACTAGCTGGTCCTCAGAGACAAACAACACGAGCTAGTCCTCAGAGACAAACAACACTAGCTAGTCTTCAGAGACAAGCATAAGTGACAAACAACACTAGCTAGTACTCAGAAACAAACAACGCTAGCTGGTTCTCAGAGACAAACAACATTAGCTAGTCCTTTGAACCAAACAACACTAGCTGGTCCTCCGAGACAAACAACAACAATAGCTGGTCCTCAGAGACAAACAACACTAGCAAGTCCGCCGAGACAAACGACACTAGCTAGTCCTCAGAAACAAACAACGCTAGCTGGTTCTCAGAGACAAACAACACCAGCTAGTCCTTTGAACCAAACAACACTAGCTGGTCCTCCGAGACAAACAACAACAATAGCTGGTCCTCAGAGACAAACAACACTAGCTGGTCCGTAAAGAGACAAACAACACACGCTGGGCCTCGGAGACAAACAACACTATCTGGTCTTCAAAGACAATCAACATACGCTAGTTGTAAGTGACAAACAACACTAGCTAGTACTCAGAAACAAACAACGCTAGCTGGTTCTCAGAGACAAACAACACTAGCAAGTCCTCCGAGACAAACGACACTAGCTAGTCCTCAGAAACAAACAACGCTAGCTGGTTCTCAGAGACAAACAACACTAGCTAGTCCTTTGAACCAAACAACACTAGCTGGTCCTCAGAGACAAACAACAACAATAGCTGGTCCTCAGAGACAAACAACACTAGCAAGTCCTCCGAGACAAACGACACTAGCTAGTCCTCAGAAACAAACAACGCTAGCTGGTTCTCAGAGACAAACAACATTAGCTAGTCCTTTGAACCAAACAACACTAGCTGGTCCTCAGAGACAAACAACAACAATGGCTGGTCCTGAGAGACAAACAACACTAGCAAGTCCTCCGAGACAAACGACACTAGCTAGTCCTCAGAAACAAACAACGCTAGCTGGTCCTCAGAGACAAACAACACTAGCAAGTCCTCAGAGACAAACAACAAAACAACACTAGGTAGTCCTCAAAGACAGACAACACTAGGTAGTCCTCAGAGATAAACATCTCTAGCTAGTCTTCAGAGATAAACAACACTTGTTGGTCCTCAAAGACAAACATTACTAGCTAGTCCTCAGAGACAAGCAACATTAGCTGGTTCTCAGAGACAAACAACATACGCTAGCCCTAAGTGACAAACGACACTAGCTAGTCCTCAGAAACAAACAACTCTAGCTGGTCCTCAGAGACAAACAACACTAGCTAGTGCTTTGAGACAAACAACACACACTGGTCTTCAAAGTAAAAAAACAACACTAGCTGGTCCTCCGAGACAAACAACACTTGCTTGTCCTCAGACAAACAACATAAGCTGGTCCTCAGAGACGAACAACATATGCTAGTCCTTAGTTACAAAGAACACTTGCTGGACCTGAGACATGAACAACACACGCTGGTCTTCAAAGACAAACAACACACGCTGGTCTTCAAAGACCAACAACACACGCACACTAGCTGGTCCTGAGAGATGAACAACTCACACTGGGCCACAAAGACAAACAACACTAGCAAGTCCCCAGAGACAAACAACACTTGTTGGTCCTCAGACAAACAACAGAAGCTGGTCCTCAGAGACGGACAACATATGCTAGTCCTTAGTTACAAAGGACACTAGCTGGGCCTGAGATATGAACAACCCTCGCTGGTCTTCAAAGACTACCACCACTAGCTTGCCCTCAGAGACCAACAACAATAGCTGGTCCTCTGACAAACAACATTAGCTAGTCCTTTGAGACAACCAACACTAGCTGGACCTGAGATATGAACAACGCTCCCTGGTCTTCAAAGACCAACAACACTAGCTGGTCTTAAGAGACAAACAACACGAGCTAGTCCTCAGAGAACACTAGATAGTCCTCAGAGACAAACTGAGATATGAACAGCACACGTTGGTTTGCAAAGACAAACAACACTTGCTTGTCCTCAGACAAACAACAGAAGCTGGTCCTCAGAGACAAACATCTCTAGCTAATCCTCCGAGACAAACAACCCTTGCTTGTCCTCAGACAAACAACATTAGGTGGTCCTCAGACACGAACAACATACTCTAGTCCTAAGTGACAAACAACACTAGCAAGTCCTCAAAGACAAACAACATACGCTTGTTGTAAGTGACAAACAATACTAGCTAGGCCTCGGAGACAAACAACACTAGGTAGACCTCAGAGACAAAAATCGCGAGCTAGTCTTCAGAGATAAACAATACTAGTTGGTCCTCAAAAACAAACAACCCACGCTGGTCTTCAAAGGCCAACAACACTAGCTGGTCCGTAAAGAGACAAACAACACATGCTGGTCCTCAGAGACAAACATCTCTAGCTAATCCTCCGAGACAAACAACCCTTGCTTGTCCTCAGACAAACAACAGAAGCTGGTCCTCAGAGACAAACATCTCTAGCTAGTGTTCAGAGATAAACAACACTAGCGAGTCCTCAGAGACAAACAACCCTAGCTGGTCCTCAGAGATAAACAACACTTGTTGGTCCTCAGACAAACACCATTAGCTGGTCCTCAGAGATAAACAACACTAGCTGGTCTTAAGAGACAAACAACACTAGCAAGTCCCCAGAGACAAACAACACTTGTTGGTCCTCAAAGACAAACATTACTAGCTAATCCTCAGAGACAAGCAACATTAGCTGGTTCTCAGAGACAAACAACATTAGCTAGTCCTTTGAGACAAACAACACTAGATGGTTCTCGGAGACAAACAGAACTAGCTGGGCCTCAGAAACAAACAACACTAGATGGTCCTCAGAGACAAACAACTCTAGCTAGTCCTCAGAGCCAAGCAACATTAGCTGGTCCTCAGAGATAAACAACACTTGTTGGTCCTCAAAGACAAACAAAATACGCTAGTTGTAAGTGATAAACAACACTAGCTAGTTCTTAGAGACAAACAACACTATCTGGTCCTCAAAGACAAACAAAATACGCTAGTTGTAAGTGACAAACAATACTAGCTAGGCCTCGGAGACAAACAACACTAGTTGGTCCTCAGAGACCAACATCACTAGTTGGACCTCAGAGACCAACAACAATAGCTGGTCCTCAGCCAAACAACATTAGCTGGTCGTCAGAGACGAACAACATACGCTAGTCCTAAGTTACATACAACACTAGCTGGTCCGTAAAGAGACAAACAACACATGCTGGGCCTCAGAGACAAACGACACTATCTGGTTCTCAAAGACAAACAACAATAGGTGGTCCTCAGACACGAACAACATACTCTAGTCCTAAGTGACAAACAACACTAGCTGATTCTCACAAACAACAATATGTTAAACCCCTGTCGTGACAAACAACACCAGCTGGTCCGTAAAGAGACAAACAACACACGCAGGTCTTCAAAGACCAACAGCGCACGCTGGTCTTCAAAGACAATCAACATACGCTAGTTGTAATTGAGAAACACCACTAGCTAGTCCTCAGAAACAAACACCGATAGCTGGTCCTCACAGACAAACACCACTAGCTAGTCCTCAGAAACAAACACCGATAGCTGGTCCTCACAGACAAACACCACTAGCTGGTCCTTTCAGACAAACAACACTAGCTGATTCTCACAAACAACAATATGTTAAACCCCTGTCGTGACAAACAACACCAGCTGGTCCGTAAAGAGACAAACAACACACTCTGGGCCTCAGAGACAAACGACTCTATCTGGTCCTCAAAGACAAACATTTCTAGCTAGTCCTCAGAAACATACAATGCTAGCTGGTCCTCAAAGACGAACAACACTAGCTAGTTCTTAGAGACAAACAACACTATCTGGTCCTCAAAGACAATCAACATACGCTAGTTGTAATTGAGAAACACCACTAGCTAGTCCTCAGAGCCAAGCAACATTAGCTGGTTCTCAGAGACAAACAACACGAGCTAGTCCTCAGAGAACACTAGATAGTCCTCAGAGACAAAACAACAAAAGCTAGTCCTCAGAGACAAACTGAGATATGAACAGCACACGTTGGTTTGCAAAGACAAACAACACTTGCTTGTCCTCAGACAAACAACATTAGGTGGTCCTCAGACACGAACAACATACTCTAGTCCTAAGTGACAAACAACACTAGCTGATTCTCACAAACAACAATATGTTTAACCCCTGTCATGACAAACAACACTAGCAAGTCCCCAGAGACAAACAACACTATCTAGTCCTCAAAGACAAACATTTCTAGCTAGTCCTCAGAGCCAAGCAACATTAGCTGGTTCTCAGAGACAAACAACATTAGCTGGTCCTCAGAGACGAACAACACTAGGTAGTATTCAAAGATAAACAACACTAGCTGGTCCGTAAAGAGACAAACAACACATGCTGGTCCTCAGAGACAAACATCTCTAGCTAATCCTCCGAGACAAACAACCCTTGCTTGTCCTCAGACAAACAACATTAGGTGGTCCTCAGACAAACACCATTAGCTGGTCCTCAGAGATGAACAACATATGCTAGTCCTTAGTTACAAAGGACACTAGCTGGGCCTGAGATATGAACAACGCTCCCTGGTCTTCAAAGACCAAAAACACACGCTGGTCTTCAATGACCAACAACACACGCTGGTCTTCAATGACCAACAACACACGCTGGGCCTCAGAGACAAACGACTCTATCTGGTCCTCAAAGACAAACAACAATAGGTGGTCCTCAGACAAACACCATTAGCTGGTCCTCAGAAACAACCAACACTAGCTGGACCTCAGACAAACAACAATAGGTGGTCCTCAGACAAACACCATTAGCTGGTCCTCAGAGACCCCGAACACTAGTTGGTCCTCAGAGACCAACATCACTAGTTGGACCTCAGAGACCAACAACAATAGCTGGTCCTCAGAGACCCCGAACACTAGTTGGTCCTCAGAGACCAACAGCACTAGTTGGTCCTCAGAGACCAACAACAATAGCTGGTCCTCTGACAAACAACATTAGCTGGTCCTTAGAGATGAACAACACTAGCTTGTCCTCAGAGACAAACATCTCTAGCTAGTCTTCAGAGATAAACAATACTAGTTGGTCCTCAAAAACAAACAACACTAGCTGATTCTCACAAACAACAATATGTTAAACCCCTGTCGTGACAAACAACACCAGCTGGTCCGTAAAGAGACAAACAACACACGCTGGGCCTCAGAGACAAACGACACTATCTGGTCCTCAAAGACAAACATTTCTAGCTAGTCCTCAGAGCCAAGCAACATTAGCTGGTTCTCAGAGACAAACAACAACAATAGCTGGTCCTCAGACAAATAACATTAGCTGGTCCTCAGAAACAAACAACAGAAGCTGGTCCTCAGAGACCCCGAACACTAGTTGGTCCTCAGAGACAAACATCTCTAGCTAGTCCTCAGAAACAAACAACGATAGCTGGTCCTCCGAGACAAACAACACTAGCTGGTCCTCCGAGACAAACAACACTAGCTGGTCCTCAGACAAACAACATTAGCTGGTCCTCAGAGACGAACAACATACGCTAGTCCTAAGTTACAAACAACACTAGCTGGTCCTCGGAGACAAACAGCACTAGCTGGTCCTGAGAGATTAACAACACACACTGGTCCTCAGAAACAAACAACACTAGCTGGTTCTCGGAGACAAACAGCACTAGCTGGTCCTCAGAAACAAACAACACTAGATGGTTCTCGGTGACAAACAACACTAGCTTGTTCTCACAAACAACAATATGTTTAACCCCTGTCATCCCCAATTTGAACCCATTAATTTGAACCCATATGAGTCAATCCACGCTCCTTGTTTAACTCTCATTCCTACCCCTTGTAGCCCCCTTCTTGTTTCTCATCCTTTCTGCTCCCACCCCCGGGATAGACCACGTGGCAGTGTATTGCACTAACAGGATGCATGGGATCCTTTGATTCAGGGTTACCTCGCTTCGTACTTGATGAACTGTTGCGACCCCGCCCATATCGTTCTGCGAGATGATACATAATACAGAGGCACAAAGGGGAAGTATTGATTGCATATTGGCCCAGGGGCACGTCAAGTTATCTGTTCATTAGTGTCCGAACAAACTATCAATAGCAGGCCACTTTGTGAGGAAACATTCCACACTGGCGGTATTATTTTGTATTTGAGTTAACAAAGACATGTATGATTAAAGGCATGACACATACGTAAGTGTAAATCTCCCTGTCGATAATTAAACACATCTACATTGCATTTCCCTTTATGTTCCCCTGGTAAAGTATGACATCATGATCATAAACAGGAAAGTTTTAAAATTGGGACAAGGTTACAGATTACCGATAAAACGTACGGTAGACATCAAATATTGCTCAAATAACTAAAAACCATTGCTTTATTGAAGAATTATATTTTTCTTTTTCAGTCCTAGATAGATTGGAAGTTTACTTAGTTGTTATACGGAGCCTCGTGTCTTTCTTACAATGATTGATCAGAGCTTTCCTATCTTTACACAGCCATTGAGGAGCCACCAACTTACATATCATCACTCTAACATCCTAACGATATCGCCAAACAAATCCGTCACTGACATCGGATCCGTTTTAGATGATTACTTATGGAAAGTCTGAACTTTGTGCGGTTAGTGGTGGGGTGAGGGTGTCTAAAGTCAAACGGGATTGAACATTAAGATATGTATGTATATAGGAGAAGAATTAAGGTTCTGGTTATAAGTCCGACGGTTAACTGAATGTTCCGGATTAGTGAAACAGTGACGTGCCAATTGAGTTGTTTGTTGTGGCGCGTCCGGAAACAACTTGTTTGTAGTTGATGTCGATCAATTCAAGCAAGGCACATTTCCAATTGAATAAGTGATTGATATGGAATTTCTGACCGTATTAGTGTGTCTAGGTTATATATTAAGATTTTTGTTTGGATTTGTATGTCTAGGTTGTAAATTAAGATTTTGTCCGGATATTTATGTCTACGTTATCAATTAACATTTTTGTTCAGATTTGTATATCTCGGTTATAAATTAAGATTGTTTGTACGTATTTGTATGTCTTTGTTATAAATTATGTCTATGTTATAAATTAAGATTGTTTGTACGTATTTGTATGTCTATGTTATAAATTATGTCTATGTTATAAATTAAGATTGTTGTCTGATTTATTTGTGTGTGTTATAAATTAAGATTTTTGTCTGATTTGTATATCTATGTTATAAATTAAGATTATTGTCTGATTTATTTGTCTGTGTTATAAATTAAGATTTTTGTCTGATTTGTATATCTATGTTATAAATTAAGATTATTGTCTGATTTATTTGTCTATGTTATAAATCAAGATGTTTGTCTGATTTGTATATCTATGTTATAAATTAAGATTGTTGTCTGATTTATTTGTGTGTTATAAATTAAGATTTTTGTCTGATTTGTATGTCTATGTTATAAATTACGATTATTGTCTGATTTATTTGCGTGTTATAAATTAAGATTATTGTCTGATTTATTTGACTATGTTATAAATCAAGATGATTGTCTGATTTGTATATCTATGGTATAAATTAAGAATTTTGTATGTATTTGTATATCTATGGTATAAATTAAGAATTTTGTATGTATTTGTATGTCTATGTTATAAATCAAGATGATTGTCTGATTTGTATATCTATGTTATAATTTAAGAATTTTGTATGTATTTGTATATCTATGTTATAAATCAAGATGTTTGTATGTATGTGTATGTCTATGTTATAAATTAAGAATTTTGTATGTATTTGTATATCTATGTTATAAATCAAGATGTTTGTCTGATTTGTATGTCTATGTTATAAATTAAGAATTTTGTATGTATTTGTATGTCTATGTTATAAATTAAGAATTTTGTATGTATTTGTATATCTATGTTATAAATTAAGAATTTTGTATGTATTTGTATGTCTTGGTTAGGAATGTGTCCCTTGTGTACCTTCCAACAAAATACACTGATCTATACACGGAACGTAATATATAACATCATCAAAGCTCGCGTGATTTTGGCATCGTATAACTCATCCCGCTAATATGCCTATAAAAGAGAATACGTATATATATATATTCTCATTTACGCTCAAAGCACAGTTTGGCTGGGCGAATTGGCTGGTGTTTCCTCTTCTAGTGTATTTGTAAATCGATCGGTGCATCTTTTTTCTTCGAATCTGAAATATCTTGAATTCCCAACGGTTCGTGTTTCTTTATAGTATTTTACCAACTATGGATAAAGTTGGTCTCCCTAGGGCGATAAACATGCTTTTCACCTGTGAGTACTATAATACACGTAGTGGTGTTTTCTGTTCTGTTGTTTACGGTCCACTGACGATGAGATGCAGGCCAGCATCAGGAGCCATGGGTTGCGGTGAGATGCCAGGCAGTGTGCCAGATCAGGGCCTTTGATGTGCCAGGTCAGGGCCTTTGATGTCGGGGCCTGTTCGACTCCTGATATGAAGTATTATATCAAATATCGAGTGCATATAGTACAACTAATTTACCTGTGCCGAACAGAAATTTCAGTGAGAGTTACCTCCCTTATAACGAAAGCTACGACATGTGCTGACAGTATTTCGTCATATATATTTTTAGAGCGACTTGTATTTTGGTAGTTTAAAATGCATAACTTTAATCATAGACATATTAAAGCGTCTATATGCTTTAATCATACATCTTCATTTTTTCCATATAAAAGCATTTAACAAATATTCCTTAACACGGATGTGATGGCCAACTATTGGTGCCCCAGCCAATGGCATATGTTTAACCACGGACTTAGATTAATTCCGTGGTTTAACTATTTATTTTCTTTAAGTTGAAGTTAATTGTAAAAACGGACTAACCGTAACTTGACCTTTACCCTGAGTAAGAATAAGGTTAAGTAGCTTTAACCTTCCTTGACTAGATAAGGTTAGGTAATTCAGGTTATTTGTGGTTAAGGTTTGTAGAGACACATACTTAGATTCAATCTAATTCCGTGGTAGAGGTTTATGTTAATTGAAGTTTAAAATTAATTGAGATTAAGGTTAGTTAACTTAATTAATTAGTTTTATATGTACTTTGTATGTGAAAAGTATATCA
Organism: Mizuhopecten yessoensis; assembly: GCF_002113885.1. Lineage (NCBI taxonomy): Eukaryota > Metazoa > Mollusca > Bivalvia > Pectinida > Pectinidae > Mizuhopecten > Mizuhopecten yessoensis. Next base: position 637,864 of record NW_018408897.1, read on the forward strand.
CATTGCGGCATTTGTTTCACTATTATCAATTCAAATTATTGCATTTTATATCCAGTCAAGATAACACACAAAAAACGAACAATGACTCTTAAGCACGTCGTAAGCCCCCTTCCTCTGTTAAAATGACTTTTTAATGAAGAGACGCATATCACGTAAAAGTTTGGTTGGTTGTTTTTTTGTACAGAATCTGTAAGAGTACTTCTACCTGTGATCAATGACCACACTTGTCTGTGTCATCAAACTGACCTCACGAAACACCCTTCCGCGGACTTGATATCCATTATTTGTCATATAAGGGTCAAAGCTGACCTCATCAGCGCTCAAACAAATAGTGTAGTCGTCTAGAGGTCAGCGGTCACCGTAACAGAAAATGTAACTTTGATAATGATATCTTGACTATTATGTTCCTCCATTATATTTGTACACCAGTATCACTTCCTGAACTCCGTTAACAGACGGGTCTGTATTGTGAAATAGGGCAAGGTAATACCGAAGTTAGTCCTTTACTGCAAACGTAAAATGTATTTAGCTGGAGTCCTTAATCGTTCCTTTTATAAACATTAAATATACGCCTAACGCTATCCTTTGGCCCAAACAGGAAATATACGCTTAACGCTATCCTTTGGCCCAAACAGGAAATATACGCTTAACGCTATCCTTTGGCCCAAACA
>NW_018408897.1:639795-660067 GCF_002113885.1 Mizuhopecten yessoensis
TAACAGTTTAGCCCAAACACGAAATATACGCTTAACAGTTTAGTCCAAACATGAAATATACGCTTAACAGTTTAGTCCAAACACGAAATAAACGCCTTACAGTTTAGTCCAAACACGAAATAAACGCCTAACAGTTTAGCCCAAACACGAAATATACGCTTAACAGTTTAGTCCAAACATGAAATATACGCTTAACAGTTTAGTCCAAACACGAAATAAACGCCTAACAGTTTAGCCCAAACACGAAATATACAATTAACAGTTTAGTCCAAACATGAAATATACGCTTAACAGTTTAGTCCAAACACGAAATATACGCTTAACAGTTTGGCTCAAACAGCACAGCCTATACCATTGCCTATTGGGTTTTTTCCAATATTGAAAACTGCATTGTACTTTAAGCATGCCCTTGATCCAGACAGAAAACTGTAGCTTAAGCTGTCCTTCTATATATCAAGCATAATTTAATGTCGAACTCGGTTTTCCGGAAGTCACTAGATCCTGGATAGTAATGTGTGCCCAATCGGTGTTCCCGAAGTCCGCTACAAATCCTGGATTTCGAGAAATCGGGATTATCTCAACAATAATCGGGTTGTAACTATGTTATAATTGTCAATCTAATGTCGTTTGTAAGACTGTATCGTTTCAGGTTTTGTTTTCCGGAACTCCACCGGTTTAGTGTGAGTGTGCATCCTTCCGGTTGTCTTCCACACTGGTATCGGAACACGTGTCTCACTCTTGTCCGACATACGATGACTAATAAATACATGTTTATACCGACATGGACAACATTTTTAGGTTTGTTGCGAACAAATAACAGCATTAATGAAATTTTCTACTTTGTATTTATATATATAAAAAAAACATGAACAAGTCAACGTCCTTGAACTCATCGTAGCCTAGACATTTTATCATTTCAGAATATTTTATTGTACCGATCTTATGTACAAAAGGAATTATCCTATATAAGCCCTCTCCTTACAAAACATGACAGTATATACATATCATATAACTGTTTTACATATGTTGAAAATCTAATAAAAACGTCTGGTGTCTCTAATGTAATTCTGAACCGTCTCCACAATATTTATATTCATATTTACGGCTCGTGATTGGAAACCATAAATAAAAGTTTGGGTATTGAGTGGAATAGCATCACTCATCGCTGATAGTGAGACATTCTGACTTTTAAAACGCAAATGAGTTTTTATATGGCCTCCGGCTGATGATGAAGAATTTCGAGTATCAGTGGTAATATGGTCCGCTGTTTCTCTGGGTTTCAACCCTGATTTTGTTATCTACAGTCTACGTCATATTGTTATCTACCGTCTACGTCATTTTGTTTCGTGGTTATACATGTGCTATTTTTAGGATTTGTGTCACTAGGGTAAAATGCATCGCACGCGCGCGTTTCTCTGAGCTAGCAAAAATAAGTCTGGACGAGTTACAACAAACAAAAATTTACCAGCTTAACAGCGATCTTATTTCTTGTCCTTTTGCGAAAATAGTATCGTCCATTGTGAACGAGAACAAGTATTAAAACTTGTAGTTCCGTCCTTTAGGGACGGAATGGCATTAATGAATTATATCGTTAAACGTACTTAGAAATAGAGTCATTGGTACCAAGATGTCAACCTCCTATATAGATTTCTTGTATAAAAGCCCGCAGTTTAGTTTTAATCGTTTTTATTTATCTACCTTAAGGTCTAAGAATATAAAATGCTATGCAGCGTAATACTATTTTAAAACGAAAATGCGACAAAGGCCACAACAAAAAAACGACGTGCAAGCTGTAAATGTTAAATATAGCCGCCAGACAATCCTGTAAAGTCTAGGTCTATGACCGGAAACAATCTGCTGTACAGACAGAAAGTATCAATACCTATTTACTGTTGTACGGGGTTTAATGGTCGGTGAGTCAAAACGAAAGCACAGTTCTTATGTAAATTGTATATATGTCCAAGTTGTGGTTAGCGTGAGTCATTCGAAGGAAACTTCCATCATAATCTCTTACTCCGACAATCCGACTGGATATACATAATAGGGATAACAAAAACACAAACACCGTCCCACTCCATCTGAGGTCGTCTCGCTCCGGGCGCATATTAGATCACCTTGAATTTATGTTTTTGTATGTGGAGTTGATGATCGGAAGCATGAATCCACGTAATCCATTATATCAATACGCACTAGTCATTACGTATAGCAAGGTGCTCGTTTTCTGTAAAATAAATAAAATAAAATTTGGACAAAGTTAACAAATGTTTTTGGAACTTTAGAAAATGAAAGATTTTCTGCAAATGAATACCTCAAAGCGACATATTTTACTGCATTACCATCGCGTCAGTACATTGTATTAACATCAATGTCAATATAACGAATGTACAACTTAATGTGATTAAAACGTTGATGTCACGATAGCAAACCTGCACCAGATTGTGAATATACAGGGGCGGGTCCAGGTGAGGGCGTTATGGGCGTACGCCCCCCCCCCCCCTTTTTCCAAGTCAGGAACCGTTACATTAGTGCATTTCACAATTATTTTATGTTTTTTAACACAAAAAAAGGTCCATTTTATTTTTGCCTCGCTCCGCTCGGCGAAAGATTTTATGCTACGCCCCCTCTTTCAAATATCCTGGCAACGCCCCTGTTACCGACCAGCAGTTTCGCACTAGATGCAACATGCCTACTCAAAATAAATACCCTGCCATACCTGTTTCTATACATGAAAAGGGCGTCTTAAAACTGCTCCAAGGCCTAAATCNTATTCTTTTTTACATTGAAGTCAGTATAACGGACGTGCGCCACAATGTGATAAACATTGAAGTCAATAAAAATAACTTGCTTATTCTGAGCTAACGTTGGTGTCAGTACGTGCATCACAATGTGAATATTGGAACTCTGAGCTCACGTTGGTGTCAGTATAACGAGCGTGTACCACAACGTGAATCCACAATGTGTCAGTATAACGAACGGGCATCTCTATTACGTTGAACTGCTTTCGGTTTGTAATCATATTTCTTATATATGGATGTCAAGCCGTACAATACTTATATATGTTTACCATTAAAATTTGTTTTCCAAAAATCGGAAGTCAGTTCCAATTAGTGTATGTATCGTGTATGCTTGTTTAAAGTGTTAAACAATCATCTTCACAAGTCAGTGGTAACCAACGTTACAAGTATGGCGTCATAAAAATGGCGACATCAATAATCTGGACATGGAATTCGTGGCTGACATAGATACCATCTGAATTTGGCAGTGTTTTATAACTGCAACGTTAAAATATTTTTAAAATTAATCTGCTTTCAGTTGGCATTTATATCCAAAATGAATGAGAAATCACGCAATGAATACCAACTGAAGGCTGTTCAATTATATATTTTACTCTCTTTTTTCTAGTAATTACACCGTCAGTAGGTGGCCGTGGTATTCATAGCTGATATGAATGCCATCTGAACTTGGCAGGGTTACATAGTACCAGTGCTGTTGAGCGATATATATGTTGCCATGGACGACACTCGTTCATTGGTGTTACGGAGTCAAGAACGATGATGTTCCATTCCTGTTACATGATCTTGTAGGCAGTTTTTCTGTATCATTGAAGTTAAAGGTCATGGATGACACTACAAGTTATTGACGATACTGTTTATTGAATGTACAGGGTCATGGATCAAACAAGTTCCATGCTGTCGTTTTTTCATGGATGACACGGTTTCATTGTTATTGCAAGGTTAACAGGGTCATGAACGACGCTGTCTCATTGCTATTACAGGGTCATGAACGACGTTGTCTGTTGTCTGTTCAGAGTTCTGGACGACACAGTCTGGCTGGTTTTTATTTATTCGGTCAAGGACAACACTGGCACATTGTTAGAACATTGAGCAAAATACAAATTCTACATTACAAAACAATCAGTTGTTTCACATCATGAAGGCAATGGTATTGTTGTGATGTGAAAGGTCATATTCAGGACGACGACTGACATTATTAATACCCGGAGACGGCCGTTCATAATTAATACCACTTACCCCGTAACTCCCAAGGAACATCTCTATAAAAATATAAAACATACCTGACCTATAGAAACAAATGGGATACCTAATACTTCGGTCGCGGACCACTCGCTATACAGGTTTCTTTTATCAATTATGGAAAACAGTTGCTGAATCTATTATCTGTTGTTCGATGTGGTACGCTAATTTGTCTGCGGTCCGAAGTTTATCTGGCCCCGACACGCGATATTGCAGCGTTGGAAGGACAACACACAAGCGTCTATCTGAATCCGTCAGCAAGGACACGTGCACGCAGCTCTACTCTGCTCTTACATCAAAGCCTTACTGATTTCAAATTAATGACATGTCCATTTCTTATGAAGGCGTAAATCAACACTGACCAGGATGGAGGGGGCCTGTCTTTTCCATTTGCATGCCCTAATAAAGTTGTCGTCAGAATTACGTGTTTATTGCTAATTTATAGCCCAGGCTAGATTTTGTGTGTCTGGTTGTGAAAGTATAAGTATATTTCAGACTGGAAATTAAATATGAATGCTTTTTCGTCGGGTTTTCATCGGAGTGCGAACACTTCGCTAATTAAGCTTCAAAGAGATTGCTACACACGATTTCTCTCGGACAAAACAAATATCAGCCCACTAGCAATTGTTTTAATAACTCTTTTATCATAAACAAGTCCAACAAGAAACATACAAATTCGCTTAATCATTACTGCTTATCAATTACTTATTGGTAATATTTTAGGATAGATTTCACATCAACAGGCAGAGCTGCATATATACTAAAATCCACAGGTCGATTTTTGTACAAGGGAGAGTAATAACCAATCAAGTAGAAAATGTAGATCGAATATATAGGTTAGCAGGTAAACCTATAGATCATGTTAACAGGTATAACTGAAGACAGAGGTAAAAATGCAGATTAAGTAACAAGGTGGAACTGTAGACCGAGTTAACAGGTAGAACTGTAAACCTAGTAAACAGGTAGAACTGAAGACCTGGTTAACAGTTAGAACTCTAGACAGAGTAGCAGGTAGAACTGAAGACAGAGTTAACAGGTAGAACTGTAGACAGAGTTCACAGGTAGAACTGTAGATAGAGTTAACAGAAAGAACTGTAGACAGAGTTCACAGGTAGAACTGTAGACCGAGTTAACAGGTAGAACTGTAGATAGAGTGAACAGATAGAACTGTAGACAGAGTTTACAGGTATAACTGTAGACAGAGTTAACAGGTAGAACTGTAGATAGAGTTAACAGGTAGAACTGTAGATAGAGAGAACAGGTAGAACTGTAGATAGAGTCTACAGGTATAACTGTAGATAGAGTGAACAGATAGAACTGTAGACCGAGTGAACAGGTAAAGCTGTAGACCGAGTTAACAGGTAGAACTGTAGACAGAGTTAACAGGTAGAACTGTAGATAGAGTGAACAGGTATAACTGTAGATAGAGTGAACAGGTAGAGCTGAAGACAGAGTTAACAGGTAGAACTGTAGACAGAGTTAACAGGTAGAACTGTAGATAGAATTAACAGGTAGAACTGTAGACAGAGTTAACAGGTAGAACTGTAGACCGAGTTAACAGGTAGTACTGTAGACAGAGTGAACAGATAGAACTGTAGACCGAGTGAACAGGTAAAGCTGTAGACCGAGTTAACAGGTAGAACTGTAGACAGAGTTAACAGGTAGAACTGTAGATAGAGTGAACAGGTATAACTGTAGATAGAGTGAACAGGTAGAGCTGAAGACAGAGTTAACAGGTAGAACTGTAGACAGAGTTAACAGGTAGAACTGTAGACAGAGTTAACAGGTAGAACTGTAGACAGAGTTAACAGGTAGAACTGTAGACCGAGTTAACAGGTAGAACTGTAGACCGAGTTAACAGGTAGAACTGTAGACCGAGTTAACAGGTAGAACTGTAGACCGAGTTAACAGGTAGAACTGTAGACCGAGTTAACAGGTAGAACTGTAGACCGAGTTAACAGGTAGAACTGTAGACCGAGTTAACAGGTAGAACTGTAGACCGAGTTAACAGGTAGAACTGTAGACCGAGTTAACAGGTAGAACTGTAGACCGAGTTAACAGGTAGAACTGTAGACCGAGTTAACAGGTAGAACTGTAGACCGAGTTAACAGGTAGAACTGTAGACCGAGTTAACAGGTAGAACTGTAGACAGAGTGAACAGGTAGAACTGTAGACCGAGTTAACAGGTAGAACTGTAGACAGAGTGAACAGGTAGAACTGTAGACAGAGTTAACAGGTAGAACTGTAGATAGAGTGAACAGGTAGAACTGTAGACAGAGTGAACAGGTAGAACTGTAGACCGAGTTAACAGGTAGAACTGTAGACAGAGTGAACAGGTAGAACTGTAGACAGAGTTAACAGGTAGAACTGTAGATAGAGTGAACAGGTAGAACTGTAGACAGAGTTAACAGGTAGAACTGTAGACAGAGTGAACAGGTAGAACTGTAGACAGAGTTAACAGGTAGAACTGTAGATAGAGTGAACAGGTAGAACTGTAGACAGAGTGAACAGGTAGAACTGTAGACAGAGAGAACAGGTAGAACTGTAGACAGAGAGAACAGGTAGAACTGTAGACAGAGAGAACAGGTAGAACTGTAGATAGAGTGAACAGGTAGAACTGTAGACAGAGTTAACAGGTAGAACTGTAGATAGAGTGAACAGGTAGAACTGTAGACAGAGTTAACAGGTAGAACTGTAGACAGAGTGAACAGGTAGAACTGTAGACAGAGTTAACAGGTAGAACTGTAGATAGAGTGAACAGGTAGAACTGTAGACAGAGTTAACAGGTAGAACTGTAGACAGAGTGAACAGGTAGAACTGTAGACAGAGTTAACAGGTAGAACTGTAGATAGAGTGAACAGGTAGAACTGTAGACAGAGTTAACAGGTAGAACTGTAGATAGAGTTAACAGGTAGAACTGTAGACAGAGTTAACAGGTAGAACTGTAGACAGAGTTTACAGGTAGAACTGTAGACAGAGAGAACAGGTAGAACTGTAGACAGAGTTAACAGGTAGAACTGTAGACAGAGTTTACAGGTAGAAATGTAGACAGAGTTTACAGGTATAGCTCTAGATATACATGTTAAACTCCTTGTTTTGCAGATGACTTTAAACGGCCATATTTTTTCTGTTTATTTTTCATTTTATCATTCATTTTATCATTCAAAATATCATTTGGTTTCCATTTTGTGCTCACAACTGTTTTTAATTTTAACACAATTTAAAATGCAAGTTGGTCTCATGTTATTTTGAAATGTATCATGTGATATGCTATTTAGTGAAATGGCACACATTTGATATTCGCTGTTCTTTACTTGGCTGGTTTCCTAGACTCAGGAACAGTGCATGATGACATGGGTCGACTTACGTAGGATTGACTACAGTGTTGTTTTTTTCTGTCCCAACAGGGACACCCAATCACAAACATTATCATACCTTTTCTTCTCTCCTTTATTTTCTTTCGGGAGGTGTCCCTCTAGACATTTTTATTTCGTTCGTTTCCGAATGTGATTTGGTAATCTGAGTGCCGAGGACATAATACCTGGTCAAGTGTCACAAAACTCGCCGTATTTCTGTTACATATTTGAAATAAAGTGGTTCTATCTAACTCGTGATAAACATCACCCGGTAAAGTGTTGTCTGGAGAAACAAAAGAAATAGGACGAAAGATAAGACGTAGATGGTCAAATGGCACGCGCCGTGAGACTGATCAACATCTGTAAGTCACGAGACGGAGTATACCAGAATCCAAGATGGCACATCAGAATCACATTTCACCCGTACCATCTGAAAATGGACCAAAGATCAGTCGTAAGCGATGCCCTCACTAAAGAAACTTGACTTTCATTTATCATGTTAAACTCTCTCGGATTTATTTTTGTGACAAATTAGAAAGATTGATGAGATTCTAATGAGTTTATGGGATAATGAATGGCCTCTCTATCGCGTCATTACTCAGTATTGACGGGCGTATGAGGCTGACCTCCGACCCCGTTATCTTGGACCGGCACTGTTATCGCTACTGTACAGTTTTACAGGTAGTTAACATACCATAAGAAACGCTCGTTAATTAATTAGTCTCTTTATACACACATCTTGCAATTACCGTAAACGACCACGTAGCATTTGCAGCTCCAAGATTGGTTAAGGTCTTTTTCAGACCAACATACACAGCTCTGTCCGTTTGATGTCTGCTAATAGCAAAATGCATGCTCCTTCAGGGGAAAAAACCCTTTTACTTAGTAAGATAAACATTTCTGTCTGTAGGTCTAATGGTGGCTACGAACATTAGTGTCACAGGAAAGGAGTTGCAGTTCCGGAACAAGGATCATTAAACGAGTATGTAAGAATTTGGGACCACACGAAAACAATTTCAACTCAAACTGATCATTAGTTCCTGATTAGGAACGAAAAGTCTGGTGATAATTTATCATTTTGGTGTCATCCTAACAACCTTATTTAGTATACAAACACCGTGTGAGACTAGCACGGTCCCGACGCCCCCCGCGTTCCCCACCCCTCCACTCTATAAATCTACACTGACGAGATTAGTGCGATATTTAGACGGGTTGTGGTTGGTATAGGGCAATACACTTCCATAGTTGTCAGTAATGTCAGAATGTTATGCCGACATTCTCTACTCAGGAATCTGCCAAAATTCTTCGGGATAGTGTCCAGATGATTGTTCTCCAATTGGACGCCATAACCGCAAAGACTGTATCAGTAACCTTACCATGGCTACCAATACTACGTACAAAACAGAAACCAGACTAATAGCTTATGTACGTGGCTTTATTATCTTTTTACGTATGTATACATATTTGTTAACTAGTGTACCGGGAATAGTTCACGACAAATCGCATATTCTTTACAACGATTCAACAACTATAAGGTATGGGGTATTGATTGGAACCACAAGTTGAATGGATAAACAGGAAATTACAGCATAAGCGGACGACACGCTTACAAGTCTGTCTGACAGTGCAGTGTAAGCGGACGACAAGCTTACAAGTCTGTCTGACAGGGCAGTGTAAGCGGACGACAAGCTTACCAGTCTGTCAGACATTGCAGTGTAAGCGGACGACAATCTTACAAGTCTGTCTGACAGTGCAGTGTAAGCGGACGACAAGCTTACCAGTCTGTCAGACAGTGCAGTGTAAGCGGACGACAAGCTTACCAGTCTGTCAAACAGTGCAGTGTAATCGGACGACAATCTTACAAGTCTGTCTGACAGTGCAGTGTAAGCGGATGACAAGCTTACAAGTCTGTCTTACAGTACAATGTAAGCGGACGACAAGCTTACAAGCCTGTTTGACAGTACAGTATTAGCGGACGACAGGCATATAAATCTGTCTAACAGTACAGTGTAAGCGGACGACAAGCTTACATGTCTGTCTGACTACAGTGTAAGAGGACGACAAGCTAACATGTCGGTCTGACTACAGTGTAAGCGGGCGACAGGGCTTACCTATCTGTCTGACTACAGGGTAAGCGGACGAAAGGCTTACATATCTGTCCGACTACAGTGTAAGCGGACGAAAGGCTTACATATCTGTCCGACTACAGTGTAAGCGGACGACCGGCTTACATATCTGTCTGACTAAAGTGTAAGCTGACGACAGGGCTTACCTATCTGTCTGACTACAGTGTAAGCGGACGACAGGCTTGTAAGTCTGTCTGACTACAGTGTAAGCGGACGAAAGGCTTACATATCTGTCTGACTACAGTGTAAGCGGACGACAGGGCTTACCTATCTGTCTGACTAAAGTGTAAGCGGACGACAGGGCTTCCTTATCTGTCTGACTACAGTGTAAGCGGACGACAGGCTTACCTATCTGTCTGACTACAGTGTAAGCAGACGACAGGGCTTTCCTATCTGTCTGTCAATATGTTGATGAAGCTTAACAAGACAGGAAAGAATGTGTCCTTGTCACTCATTCGATAGATGAGTGTATCAGCTATACAACCAGTGCTTTCACCAACAAGATAGTTAAAAAGTTAAACAGTATCCCATACAGCCTCAGTTTTAGACTGGCTACCAACTCATAGATTTTTAATAAGACATCCGAGAGATCAAAATTATTAAGAGGTTTTGTTTTTAAATAATTCAATATTCTAGAGACGGGGGCCAGTCTAACACAATTTATACCTATTCGAATTTCGATTTGTAACCAATGAAAACCGCGCTCTCAAAATTTAGCAGGTCCTGCCTCAAGGTCGACTGATATCTAAAAGTAGCCTATAGCTTCGAACAAGAAGCGCGTGCTTTTGTCATTCTGTTCAGGTACAACCTAATTGATGGTTATTTGGCGGATTGACAGATGAGTTATCACAAGTCTAACTATAACGATATCCAATAAACTCGAGTTGAGGCCGATGACTGCGTGACAGCCACGATGCACTCTACCACTTAGCCAGTTGGCAAAATGAAATTAACTTTTGATATGAAGTGTAGATAACCTTTGAATGTTGCATTTTAACATGCGATTTCACGTTGTGTGGCCAATATGTTATTTTTTATCACGTGTCTAACCGGGACGAGATATTATCGACGAGACCGACCAGATAGACACGATCCGGGTCACTCTATTATAACGCACGGAAATAGGCTGACTTTCAATAACTGATGACAATGGTGTCGAAAACATACTCCTAGACTTGCTGTTTCATGAACCAAGGACGTATGAAAATATGAATAGACTGTATTTGGAAAGTTGGAAAATTTGATATGGGTCAGTAAAATGAAAGGTCGTTCGTGTCCGGAAAGTGTAACACAACACTTTTAAAGCTACAACAATCAAAATTTAATATTGACTAACTTTTTTGTCGGCGTTTGCGCATTTCGCAAAAGTTTACGAACACAAGCAAAAAGTAATAATAACGGGGTTAACGAATACTGACAAATAACACCTAATCCTCGATAATAATGCAAAAAAAACCCAAGGAAAATGGTAATTGTACCCAAACTCTCTGTCGTCTTATATTGCACGTGGAATACCCATAGCTTCAACAAAATGATACATGGCTGTGAGTGTAATCGGCGGACACGCTCGAGGTGTCCCCTGGAATATAAATCTGCTCCTCCTGTTTAGCGGGCTGAGGGTGTGACTGTGTGACAAATCACAGCGATTTGTCTCAATTTCACTGTTTAGGAAACCGTCACCATCCGTGTCCCCCTAATCAGTAAGACAAACTTACAGCCCCAGACACGCATGCGCGGTAAAGTAGCCGTAGCGAAAACTATTAGGACTGTTCATTGGCCTCACCACTTCTAAAGGAAGTGAAAAGAGGGAGATCGAATATAACTGTTGACTTTACCGATACAGAATCTTTGTTTTGACACACCAATGAATTAGAAAGCTGACCTCTGTGTCTAGTAACATGGGCGTCAGTCACGTGATCTATTATAATGCCCGGATCATCTTTGAACTTGAGGTGACTAGGACTAATGTACACCGTGTAATAAGGTCGTAGGGTCATGTATGGCAACTGTGTGCAGACTTCACAGAAAATTATAATGAGGTGTTGATATTTTCAGCCTTTTAATGTACATTACATCTGACAACGTTTCATTGTTCTGACCAGATAGTGATTTTTAGGGGGTTTTAAGTAAACATCGAGTGATCTTTGTCCCGAATAGGGTATCGAGGCCATAAAGGTCTCACCCCTATTAGACACGTTCATCGCCATTTTCATTTTCCCTCAAATTTAGAACGACAATACCAACCAGTGGTATAACTTACCTGAAAGTGCCATTTCCCGGTATTGTCGCCTGTTTATATGATCCCGACTGCTGCTAAACATAAAACTACATATCCCGGTATTGTCACCTGTTAATATGATCCCGACTGCTGCTAAACATAAAACTACATTTCTCGGTATTGTCACCTGTTTATATGATCCCGACTGCTGCTAAACATAAAACCGCATTTCCCGGTATTGTCGCCTGCTTATATGATCCCGACTGCTGCTACACATAAAACTACATTTCCCGGAATTGTCGCCTGTTTATATGATCCCGACTGCTGCTAAACATAAAACTACATTTCCCGGTATTGTCACCTGCTTATATGATCCCGACTGCTGCTAAACGTAAAACTACATTTCCCGGTATTGTCACCTGTTTATATGATCCCGACTGCTGCTAAACATAAAACTACATTTCCCGGTATTGTCACCTGTTTATATGATCCCGACTGCTGCTAAACATAAAACTACATTTCCCGGTATTGTCACCTGTTTATATGATCCTGACTGCTGCTAAACATAAACTACATTTCCCGGTATTGTCACCTGTTTATATGATCCCGACTGCTGCTAAACATAAAACCACATTTCCCGTACTTGCTATCACATAACAAAATAGTCAATGTTTTCTGTTACACGACTTTTTATTTGATATATCTGAAGCATGTCTCGTCGTTACTGTGATAATAATACTTGACCTGGTAGCACCACCAGGGGGCGTGGTATAGTTGGCAGTGTATGCCCACCACCAGGGGGCGTGGTACACGTGGCACTGTATGCCCGCTGAAATCATTGTAGCTGGAATATATGTATAAGAAGATATTATTTTTCGGTCTCTCCAGAACTGAAATTGTTACTTTCTGTTAAATCAAGCTTTAAATAATCATTTGTTCCTGTACTTCAATACAAACATACAAATATACTGTTACATTAATATTGTGATGTTCTGTAGTCATTCTAGGCATGGAAACTAGCCGGCCCTGTACCAGACAGTGTGTACAGCTGTATGATATCGTGAGATCTACTGTTAAGTGTGTGCGCACCTGTTCTTAACAAAATACATATTTCATTCCACCAGTCCTCATCGCGACTTGTCCATTACATCTGCTATTTCTACTTCATGCTAAATTTACTCAGAATTTGGAGCATCACCCGGCACTGATAGTAATTAAAGCTGCCCTGCGACGATGCCCTCCATCAATTTACGGCTGTGAAATACTCCAAAAAGTATTGTCATGGTGGAATAGCGCGTAAAGATTACGAGGATCGCCGTTTTCCCACAGATATATTATGATGGAGATAGCAGAAGAATCTGTTATCAATTTGCTGCCAATTCTCTGTGTGTCATGACTCCGCGCCGATCGACATGTGATATCTCGCCACGTCTCGGCTAATTCTTCCGGGCCGACACTCATTTGATACTGCTCGTAAACCTATTCATACACACACCATTTTTCAAAAATTTACTTATTATCTCTAGGTCGTTAAATTTTTATTTTTTCTGTCGGATATATTCTTAGAAGTGTCAGCGAGTGGTTTTTGAGAAAGTTGTTTCTACATAACACCCCGAGACATTTACCGGAACAGGAAGATTGATATCTAATCAAACAAACCCGTCACAATCCGTAATTATTGACATTGTATATTTATTACTGTTTTAATAGGACAGGAAATTTCTGTTAAGGACTAACTTCATGAAACAGGAGATATATAAATACAAGTTTCAAGACAGAAAATTTATATTTAACATGGAGTTGCTTTCGTATTTGTTTCTGTATTTGTACATTGCATGCTATGAAGCCTTCGAGTGACCCGATGCTGTATATATATATGTGTACCGGAAATATTGTATGCACTGAAAGCTTGCCAGTGACCCCGATGCAGACGTTGATTCAGTGACGAACAATACGGTAACACAATAACAAAACCGAACCAAGTGCTGGTGACAGTCACAATAACAAACACCACCCATCACTACACAAAACAGTCGTACGCACTGACGGGCGAGAGGTGTCACTACCGAGAGGGTGTGAAGGGGCCCTCCACTAAAAGAAACGTCAAATGGACTTCTGCATCTCGTCATCACACAGTCTTATCAAAAGTAAAGCAACAATATAACATCTCTACATTCTCCCGAATATTGCAGCATCCGAGCCTGCATTGTACTTTGCCATTGTATTTTGCTATCCCTACTTCCGGTTACAATAATATCACATCCACCATCCTTCACTACGATTCCCGTTAGTGTATTTTACTTTATGTACTTCCGGTTACCATATCCTTACAACCAATGTTCTATAAAAGAACCACAATTAGTTAGCTCATCAATAGTTTATTTGTTTGTTAGTTTATTGGTTTGTTTAACGTACTCGCAACAGCCAAGTTCATATGAAGACGTTGCCTAGGGAGACAACAAGGCAAAGACAGAGGAGTGCAATAATAAAAAGAAAACAATAAATCGCAATTATTTTAATGGGACAGCAAATCACTTTTGGTTTCTTCAATCCTGCCAAGCAGACGACACGGAAGAAAAGCCACGATTCTGCAGGCGCCCCACACCATATACGATTAGTTACCTCTTACTACCGTTACCATACTACGTCCTATACTGTCCTACACTATACCCCCGACCCAAAGCCACATCCCATCCCATCAGTGTATATCTTCACTTTTCCTACTACCGTCTACCATACATTCTCCTTTACTGTCCTACATTCTACCCCTAAACCACAGGGGTTCGTTACAAATGACCCCCTGTGCCCAGACCAAAAGCCACATTCTATCCAAGCAGTGTGTATTTTCATCTTTCCTACTTCCGGTTGTCAAACTATCACATCCCCTGTCCTCCACTATCACTGCTTTTTTCGTTTTAAACCCTACCCTTAGTTTAAACATAACTGCTATGCATCAGCCAAAGGATTTTAAAAACCAATCAAATGTTTGTACACATCATAAGATTAGTAAACGGAAAGAAAGCGGGAGAGCCAAAGTTATAAGTAGATACAAAGTATATTCTTTGTATCTCCCTATTGAAGAGCCTCGTCAGAATCAAGCTGCTGTTTAATATGTATATTTTTCATATACAACCCAGTATTCAGTAAACATAAATCGCTCCGTAACTACATGTTTACAACACATATCGTCGATCGCTCCAAAACTAGCCGGGTTCATTCAGTGCGTTATTGTAGATGAAAAAGATTATTTCATTTGTACGTTGGTAGAACTTGGGTGAAAAACAAGAATTACTCATACATGACTTTGGTACCTCTAATGCTAATAACTCTCATCAGAGGAGCTGTAACAATGGCGTCTCTGTAATTATTTGTAAATGATGTCTTTAATAAAGTAAACAGTGGCGGTATTTATAACACAGGGTATATATAGTTATATAACACACGTGTGGCGAGGTAGCAGACGGACCAACAAGTGTCAACGGACTTCAAACGAACTACTATAAACTACAGACACTCTGTCCAAGGGTTTTGTTTGGTTCAAGTTCAAATCGTTAGGTAGACCTTGTGTTACATACCCTCTCTTAAACCATGTACTTAAAACTCTCACAAACGAAAACAATAAAACAATTGAGGCTACTGGATTATAACTGCAATACAGGTTTGTAAACAGATGCAATAGTAAATTTTAGAATAATGACATTTAGAAACACAAGGAGCCAATTAAAAGACGTCATGTATAATATGATAATACGGTGCACCAACACGTCAACTATCAGAAAGGACCAGAACTTTTATGTCCTCTTCAACATGAGCTTGATTCTACTTCCAAGAACCCGATTAAAATACACGTCATAATAAGAAATGCATGGAGTGGATGTCGCATTATGAAGTATTACTCTACGAAGGTGAAGTCGCGTTACCCTTTGGAGGTAAATTCGCGTAAGGCTGTTAAGTTTAAGTCGCGTTCCATGTGAGGATAATGTCCCGTTACCATTTGATTGGGAAATGTTGATACTCTGCGGAGTTGAGGTCGCGTCACCCTGTGAATGGGGAAACGCGTTAACCTCGCGTTACCGTGTCAATTGGGATCGCGTTTACCCGCGGAATTGAAGTCGCGTTATCCTGTGAAGGGGGAGTCGCGTTTACCTGCGGAATTGAAGTCGTGTTACCCTGTGAAGGAAGAGTCGCGTTTACCTGCATAATTGAAGTCGCGTTACCATGTAAAGGGGGAATCGCGTTTACCTGTGGAATTGAAGTCGCGTTAGCCTGTGAAGGGGGAGTCGCGTTTACCTGCGGAATTGAATTCGCGTTACCATGTAAAGGGGACTCGCGTTTACCTGCGGACTTGAAGTCGCGTTACCCTGTGAAGGGGGAGTCGCGTTTACCTGTGAAGTTTGTTCTATACGGAGATGACAATGTTGCTGAAATCCAGATGTTTCGGCGCTGAGTCAAATCCTATTCGGGAAGTATCATGTGTTAGTCAGGTCAAAAAAAGCACGTCCCGGGGACAGTTTACAGCGTTGTCTGTTACTTACCAGGAGAGCAGGGCATTATAACGTTCTCGGCTAATCTGGCACAAAAGACAGTAGTCATCCCATGGTAATGTTCACTTTGGTACAGTGGGTCAAGACTATGGGTTGAATCTACTACGTTTTTATTAACTGTAAGTAGTTGTGGTTTTGTTTAGCGTCCTTTTAACATCCAATGTCATTTAAGGACGTTCCACCATTGGTGTAATGTAGGTGTGCATGTGTTTATGTGTGCTGGAGGTGGTATATTTTTGACGTATTTGCCTCCTTGCGATAGCGCGAATCTAATGCCGATTTTAGAGTGCTACCTCGCTGAAATACCATGCCGAAGGCACCCAGCATAGCATTATTCCGGTCACATTTTACTGACAACGGGTAAAGCAGTTGCTGTTTCCATTAACCTAAATGCTAAACGTTTAGCAGGTTATAAGACCTACCATCTTAAGGACTTCTGGCCTCGTGACAGACCCATTGTCTTCCTCACTTGGGCCAGCGTTCAACACTAAGGCTAAAAGTTATGTATTGCCAAGCAAGGGGCTATAAAACTAAAATGTTAATAGGAAGTAGAGAGAAAATTTAATATCCCGAAAGTTGCAATGAGTGACTTTTTATGAGTCTCCATGTACAGGGCACAAAAGCACATGCATATGTACAGGGCTGTAACGGTAAGCACGGAGTTATATTAAATTGAAAATAGACCACCTCTTCGCCATAAGGAGTACATTCCGTCCACTAAGCAAGCCACTAAGCCATGTGATCGTTCTAACGAAGCGAGGTTTTACGTGATGTCAGAGAAAAAAACATCGCTTTAATCAAGAAACAGAATATGTCTTCTTTGCTGTGACATCGTTTGTAGTGCAAAGATAATTTGCTGTTCCTTTATTATTTTTCAAATTCGATTATATTTCGAGCGTCGAATACATGAACTAACAAAATTTTCAGTTTTGTACGTGAAGATTTTCGTTGACCCCTTGCAGTTTCCAGTTGGCTGCACTCCAGCTATCGCCGTCCATAGTTGAGAGCCCGACTTGCTAATGATTTATATGTAAACTATAATCCTGCTATACAGGGCCCATATATGCAGACAACACCACGTGAACACTGTCTTCTGAGCAAATATTTTTTGCATTAACAAATCTTCCACTGAAACCGAAATAATTTATTTCCTAACGTTTTAAAACAAAAAACAAAAACACAATTCATAACCTATTCAAATACAAACAGACAACACTGGTAGGTTTTAAAGACAATGAGTCCTTTTTTTTCAATTTGTTTCGAAGATTTTAGAATGAATGCATGAACTCCTTCAATGAATTGTGCTTTTTTATATAATATTATTATCATTATTTCGAAAATTAAAATTATTTCGGATTTTTTTTAATTATTATTTCTACTCTAACACTCCAAACTCAATTAGTGAGAAACACAATTAACGTCTGAACCATTTGTTGCTTTTTCTCTATTGGACTTTTCAACAAAACTGTTTTAAACGAAATGAGAAAATCTGTTCCTGAGGTATTACTCTATGAGAATGTCTTTTCTTAAAGGGAGATGGAAGATGTTTTTCCTATAGTGTTAAGATATGTTTTTAATTTAGAATAAAAGTGTTTGATGTGTTGCCATATCAGACTAGAATCTGTCTGTGACTAGAGAATGCCGTGCAGAAAGTCATCCTCACACCTGATAGCGTGATCTGTTTCCCTGGGTACTGTTACTGACAGACAGGTGAAACCATACCAACACGCGTGCATCATTTACATTGGATTCAGAACACTGTCGGGTATCATTTGTAACAACCAATTTCGTGTTCTTTTTTTCAACCGTTTCCGATAGATCTCGGTTGATAACTAAAATACCGCAATTCCCTGTTACACGTTCAAACATACACACATAAATCAAAATTGGTCATTGGATCCAATAAAGCTTGATCTCTCAAACATTTTTATTCCGATAATGATGAATCACCTTTGCAGTTTGCTGTACTTGCTTGAGAAAAATCACAAAACATCCTACTGTCAAAACCAGATAGTTTACCGAACATTCTCCTGTCAAAACAGATAGTTTACCAATCACACTCCTGTCAAAACAGATAATTTAGCGAACATCCTCCTGTCAAAACCAGATAGTTTACCAAAACACCCTCCTGTCAAACCAGATACTTTACGAAACATTCTCCTGTCAAAAGAGATAGTTTACCGAACATTCTCCTGTCAAAACAGACAGTTTACCAAATCACCCTCCTGTCAAAACAGTTAGTTTACCGAATACCATCCTTTCAAAACAGATAGTTTACCAAATATTCTCCTGTCAAACCAGATAGTTTACCGAACACCCTCCTGTCAAGACAGATAAATTACCGAACATTTTCCTATCAAACCAGATAGTTTACCGGACACCCTCCTGTCAAACCAGATAGTTTACCGAACACCCTCCTGACAAACCAGATAGTTTACCGAACACCCTCCTGTCAAGACAGATAAATTACCGAACATTTTCCTATCAAACCAGATAGTTTACCGGACACCCTCCTGTCAAACCAGATAGTTTACCGAACACCCTCCTGACAAACCAGATAGTTTACCTAACACCCTCCTGTCAAAACAGATAGTTTACCGGACACCCTCCTGTCAAAACAGATAGTTTACCGAACATTCTCCTGTAAAACAGACAGTTTACCAAAACACCCTCCTGTCAAAACAGTTAGTTTACCGAATACCATCCTTTCAAAACAGATAGTTTACCAAATATTCTCCTGTCAAACCAGATAGTTTACCGAACACCCTCCTGTCAAACCAGATAGTTTACCAGACACCCTCCTGTCAAACCAGATAGTTTACGAAACATTCTCCTGTCAAAAGAGATAGTTTACCGAACATTCTCCTGTCAAAACAGATAGTTTACCGAACACCCTCCTGTCAAAAAAGACAATTTACCACACATTATCCTGTCAAAACAGACAGTTTAACGAACACCCTCCTGTCAAAACAGATAGTTTACCAAACATTCCCCTGTCAAAACAGATAGTTTACCGAACATTCTCCTGTCAAAACAGATAGTTTACCAAACACCTACCTGTCAAAACAAATAGTTTATCGAATATTCTCCTGTCAAAACAGATAGTTTACCGAACACCCTCCTGTTAAAACAAGTAGTTTACCGAACACCCTCCTATCAAAACAGATAGTTTACCGAACACCCTCCTGTCAAAACAGATAGTTTTCCAAACATTCTCCAGTCAAAACAGATATATTATCGAACATTCTCCTGTCAAAACAGATAGTTTACCGAACACCCTCCTGTCAAACCAGATAGTTTACCGAACACCCTGCTGTCAAAACAGCCAATTTACCAAACATTCTCCAGTCAAAACAGACAGTTTACCGAACACCCTCCTGTCAAAACAGCTAGTTTTCCGAACATTCTCCTGTCAAACAGATAGTTTACCAAACACCCTCTTGTCAAAACAGACAGTTTACCGAACCCCCTCCTGTCAAACCAGATAGTTTACCGAACACCCTCCTGTCAAAACAGATAGTTTACCGAACACCCTCCTGTCAAAATAGATAGTTTCCAGAATATTCTCCTGTCAAACAAGATAGATTACCGAACACCCTCCTGTCAAAACCAGATAGTTTACCGAATATTTTCCTGTCAAAACAGATAGATTACCGATCATTATCCTGTCAAAAAAGATCGTTTACCGAACACCCTCCTGTCAAAACAGACAGTTACCGAACACCCTCCTGTCAAAACAGACAGCTTACCGAACACACTCCTGTCAAAAAAAACAGTTAACAAACCAACCTTCCTTGAAAAACAGATATTAACAATATAGTCTTTCGTCATTCCTCAAAACACTGCAAAACATTTCTTCAGTCATAAAACAGACAAATACCTCATGTTGATCATAGTCTTATGTGAAATAATGCAATAACAAACATTCTTCTCAAAATCGAAATAATATAAAAAATAAATTGAAATTTGTTTAAAAAAAAAAAAAAAAAAAAAA
>NW_018408897.1:660165-665676 GCF_002113885.1 Mizuhopecten yessoensis
AAAAAAAAAAAAAAAAAAAAATTGCAAATCATCCTTCTGTGCAACCATTCATCTCTATTGATATGATGACGTCATTGTATATCATTTAGCGTGTATTTTGCGTGTGTGTGTGCACACCTGTTACATGTTGTATTAAAGGTAGGGTGTGGGGTTGTTGACTGGGGTTCATTACAGTGATCTAGTGCAAGTTAATCCCCAGACATGATATCAGATGGGATTCCTATATCCGCCGTGAAATATTCAATGCACTTGAAATCATGGTATAGAACCTGAACAAAATAGGTGTCGATTACAAATCTGTCAGAAATATCAATTAGATATCGGTCATTGTCCGCTTAGGTGTGGCCAAGAGGGCCTGTATCGCTCACTTTGGTATCAAAAGAATCATAGCAGAACGAACTTCTTTCTCATTGATAAAGCAATCACTACTGAAAACAGTGCGAACGTTGTGGTTAAATATCAAAACTAAAATGTGATAACACCGGTCCATCATATACATGTACCGATCTGTACAGCTCTAAGCGCTGTAATATATTTTTCTAGAAAATATTTTAGAAAGCAAGGGAGGGGGGAAATGGTGTGGAACTTGCCCAAATTAAGGTCAGTTTGCGTAATTCTGCTGGATCTTTATAAGCAGTTTCAGCTCTGCTCCGAGTACATTTGTGTGGTTTTATTACTATTGCAGAGTGCATGTATACTAGTGTAGATGATCTGTGATGGACGTACTGGAATGTTACGTATTTGGTAGAAACACGACATAAGATCCTGTTTAGATTGCCTCCCGTTTGATTACTCGACTTTACCGGGACTTGTAAAGCCATTACATACGGAGTTTATTATTGGAGGCGAAACATCGACTGTTACAGTCTCGAAATCTCACAAACCTGTTAGCTTTCAACTCTTTTGGAAAAAGTTCAACAATTTTGAGCGATAACAAACAGAAACGATGGAGATTGTTTGTATGGCTGCTAGAGAAATATGTAAGTATTGGTTGATAAGGCTGATTAGTGTGGGTACAGAGAGAAATAATTAGCAGGCATGGGAATCGGCCTGAATGGAGAGCCGATTAATCATAGCTACATCACAACATACATGACAGTAATTTGGGGGTCATTATAACCATTATCGATGACTTTCCCAGCAGTGGGTTCATCACGAGCTCATCCCCTCTCCGGGGGGTAGCACCTCAGCCATCGCCACCATTGTCGGATGTGTCGGAATTAATTCACGTGTACCTCTGATTAGCTCACCTGTTCTGGATTACGTAAGAGTCCCGCAGTGTCATGCACTACTCACGACTTCCTGACATGCGCGATCAATACTCTGGCGTTGACGACTTAAAGTGCCATAATTTGTAGTAATTGAGCCAATACCGCAATAATTAAGTAAAGTAGATATGTGGTGTTTATGTTTGAGTAAAGTAAGGTCGCATAGGGCTTATCAGTAAAAATACAGTTAACGGTAGGCGATGAGTTTCGCTGATTAACAGCAATCAATGGATGTTACTGATCATGATGTTATAGAAAAAATCTATTATTTATTATTAACTGTATAATGCTCAGCATGTAAAATAACTTTCGTATATCTACCAAAAAGTGATTCTAAAGTGATAACCATTTGTATCGGTAATGAATGGTAATTATATATATAAGCATTGTGATTACAGAGGTTAGAGATGTACTCGTGAAATGCGATCGAAAGTTGTGGACGCATTCCGGAGTATATAATATATGGGATGTACATGTCGTGTGTAGGAATGCTGGCACGGTGATATACGTGTGTTCCCAGATCCTGAGTTATGCAACCGTCACACCGTGTCATGGAATGTTCGTGTCACTTCCTGACTTGCGCGATCGATTATTTAGAACGGAGGCGGTTTGACATGCACGTGCCTTATCTGGGGACCGATATGTAGATACAATTATAACACCGGCAAATTACACCAATCAAAAGCATATTTCACACTGCACGACTTATCATGGGGATCTATTAATCAACTAGTCAAATTATCACGTGCCTACACATGTTCCCACCTACGCGGCGATTTAACAGCCCATTTATAGCTGGTCGATCTCACACATCAAATAACTCTATATTTGATATATGCAGATTTACGAGCGTATATTACAATAATTCTTCTTTCGTCATTTTGTTAAAAAAAATACATCAAATACTAAATCTAATTTTATTTCATTTCAAGTTATCATGTTATTTCACTACTATAAACTGGGTGTAATCAATGGCCACAGTACCCTATACCTCTAAATAACAAATGGCGTTTTAATTCAAATCCACCAGCACTTCACAAGTCACAGAGATTGTATCCGAAATCTGATACCGATATGATTCGGTATAATGAATGTGTGACCCCTGTCATTCAAAATATCAAGTTTATTAAAATTCAATGTTAAAACATCAAAGTTAACAAAACATCCTTTTTCTCAGTATTTTTGTTTGTATAGTACCAAATATCCCGTACATAGCAATTAGGATAAATGACTGGACATCTCTGTAAAACTGGCACGGATTTGACATTTTGTGAAAACAATTTTAATTAATGTTTTGACATATTTTGCGCGGCATATCTTTCGGTGTGCCAAGTAGCTGCCTGATAATAAGCCCCTAACAGGCAAATGATACGGGTGCTAGTCCACGGCTTCTGAAGACGATAATACCGTTATGAACAGGAGTATGCTCATGTGACGGAGCGCCCCGTGTCAGTCTTAATTAATTAAGTCGTTAGAATGCACAAGCACGTCCCCTGCCTGCCGTACGGTACCTGACGGACATCAGATTTAAAAGGACTATTATCATTTTGTTCACATCTAGACAAATAGAGCGGTATTTTTAAAGTGTCGTCCGTCCGTGCCAGCACATGTGAAGCGGCGTCGCTACTCAAGCCGTGGTAAGATGCCGTCCTATTTATGGCGCTTTAGAGTCAGTCAGCAAACATTGGTGTTGACAAGCGCTCGACTGACCACAATAAATATGTATAACCAGGACAAGCTGTGCCACTTGTGATATACACATCAATCGTTATGCGCGTCAATAGCCATAGTTTTCCCATTAAAATGTCATATTTGTGTATCAATACACGTTCCCCGTAGTAAAAAAATGACAGGAAATATTTTTTCAATTAATGAATATTTAATTGATGCGATCACGTACACCTTCATTGTAAAGTTCCTTAATTACCTCCCCTTAAATTGTCAACATATTGGACTGTAAAATAAATAACAATAATTGACATAGAAATTAAAACCAAAAAGTAGATTTGTCACGTTTCTATAAACAATATAAAATCCTCTCTATGTCGATGTGACCATCACATCTCGACACTTTATATCTCGTGTCCGAACACACCGCTGGACAATGAGCTACCCCGGAATGGTAGTCGATTTCCGTCGCTTTGCGGATCACGAGTTGTTGACATCGGAAGCTTTCCGGAACTGCTGACGAGTGACCGTCGTCGGAAGTAAATGTATTTGTCACTATTATTAAACATTTATTGGCGCTGAAAACGTAAATATTACTCATGGTACATTTCACTACGTTTAAAGTATTAAAATTTAGATATAATGGCAAGGTAGCTAAGCGTGTAAATATACGTACATGCTTGAATTAACACACACGCCGAAGCCGGATAATAATTAGATAATGACAGATAAATTCATTAGGTAACCTTTAACGACGCGTGCGTGGGTAATGTAAGCAGACGACAGTCAGACGTATTAAACACGGCATATTGTATCCACGCTCGATCTTATAAGGACAGGTACTGCTTTTAAATCCTATTTAACTTCAATCGTAAAGCATGTATACATGAAGCTGCAGCATTAGGTAACGGCATCTGAGGACAGTAAACGCGCGATGGGCAGCTTGCATCCATCACGTCTGTTCGTCCACCGTTTAGCAAAACTACCATATATAAGGAAGGACCCTTTTGTGGCGCTTTATTGAAGTTCGTTCAGTCCGGATATTTCGGAACTTGATTCATGTTGCCGTGAATGAAAAGCACCGACACCCTCGAGGATTCCGTGCACCAGGCGGCCTTGTTATTCTCTACGCCCGTATGACGCAGGGGTATCCCCTCAGTGTGACCTATTGGAGTGTGTGATGTTGGTATGTGCTCGGGAAATCCCTGCGTTATATTATACCATACTTGGATAAACACACAGGGGTCAACTGGTGCATATCACACACATTAGGAGACAGTATTTGTGAACTTTTACGCTATTTTACCGTTATCATAACGTGGCCTTTCCGAGTAATGACCCATGTACCTGTCATTATGGTTAGGTTTGTTACTTTAGGTAAGAAATGGGGTACACGACTGAGCAAAACACCACAGAAATATCCAATGGTTGATCCTCCCGATAACATCAATCAGTAACTATCGAGAATCGTGAGGAGCCCTCAGGGCCCAGCCACTGCACCAGGGAGGAGATGTTTGATCATCCACCACAACCCGCTCAGCCCCATCCCAATCAAAGTGAACGCTCTTTCATCGTGAACCCATACAGAGGTCAGTCCAGGTCCCCTCGGTTTTTTACGTACTTATATCTTAGCATGTGACACATAGCATTGAGGTAACAGACGGGATTTTCAGCTATAACTTATACAGAAGGTCAGCGCTAAAATAATAAAACAAGTGGTCGTTCACGTACACCCTCTTTCAGATCACCCTGTGTAAGCTGTACCCCACAAGGCCAGGAAGCCATGTCTACTCTAACGATACGTCACGACTGGCGATACCCATCGGTACAGCTGTACCGACATATAGGAGTAGTTTGTCACAAACAGCGTCCACGTATCTCATCTACACGCGCGCATTAGCATTAGAGGTTGTTTCATGTATCGGCTTTGAAAGTACATTTCATGTCTCGCTGGCCGACGATAGAGTCGTACTATAACCGCATCACAAGTACACCAATTACAACTAACAGGAATCCTCTTTCGAACTCATCACCTCGCCCCTGTGTCTCGGTAAACACGTGTCAGCAACTGGAACGCGCACGTCTAATGCGTCACGTGTCGTCGTAAAGTATTAACGAAAAAAGTTCACTCAATTAGAGTCGTTAGTGATAGGCTGGTGGTACTCTTTTTCGTCGAGGCTTTCTCGTATCTAGGACGTGGCTTGCCCACGCCTCGCAATTAGACAATTTGATTGACAGACGCTTCCCTGCCATTTAACACAATTTATGAACATCCCATGCACTTAATATAGATTCCAATATCTGTTGTCAATTATCCCGCTGTACGAAATCTGAGTACATCACCTCGGTACCTCATCCGGGTACCTCACCCGGGACACATCGGACTGTTCCAGGTAACATCACACATGTTTATTTAGAATTGTTCCTGCTTATTTCCCTTGTTTATCACAACGAACGTAAATGTATCTTTAATTTAAACTTAATTTATTTTACGTTTATGAACAAGTTATTTCAACTTATATTAATCACTCTTGTTAGCCCGGATGTTAGCGTGTTGGGGTGGGGGGAAGGGGGG
>NW_018408897.1:666973-683232 GCF_002113885.1 Mizuhopecten yessoensis
TATAAAACAGAATTTAAGAGGTATATAGTTTCACTTGTATTATCTGGAGACACGTTAGGTGTGGTATGTTTTTTCGCCACTAGTAATAAATCTCCGGCCATCACACCTGCCCAGGTACTCGGGTAACAGATACTACTGGCCAGAGGTCAGTTCCGGCCATTCTATTTCATCAAGCCAATGGACATTATCAATGTTGACGATTAATAGAATCAGCACTGTTTAGAAATACTTTCCACAGCACCAGGATATCTCTTATGACTACATTATAAGGGAGCATTGCTTGTGTTTCTCTATATTTTCATGCAAAATATATATCACCATTGCAACAAATGTACTGCCGATTCATCGGGGCTAGCCAAGATATATGCTATTGAGTATGTTTTTATCTTTTATTCTTAAGTCATTCTATGACTGTATGCTGAACCTCGCAACTGAATCCCTAAGGTAGGAAATTTCTGTCTACACTACACAGAATTGTATCCCGAAGGTTGGAATTTCTCTGCTACACTTCACTGAACTGTATCCCGAAGGTTGGGATTTCTCTGCTACACTTCACTGAACTGTATCCCGAAGGTTGGGATTTATCTGTCCACACTACACAGAACTGTATCCAGAATGTTGGCATTTCTCTGTCTACACTACACAGAACTGTATCCAGAAGGTTGACATTTCTCCGTCTATACTACACAGAACTGTATCCCGAAGGTTAGGATTTCTCTGTCCACACTACACAGAAATGCATCCCGAAGGATGGGAATTCTCTGTCTACACTACACAGAAATGTATCCCGAAGGTTGGTATTTCTCTGTCTACACTACACAGAACTGTATCCAGAAGGTTGGCATTTATCTACTACACTACACAGAACTGTATCCCAAAGGTTGGGATTTCTTTGTTTACACTACACAGAACTGTATCCCGAAAGTTGGGATTTCTCTGTCTACACTACACAGAACTGTATCCAGAAGGTTGGCATTTCTCTACTACACTACACAGAACTGTATCCCAAAGGTTGGGATTTCTCTGTCTACACTACACAGAACTGTATCCCGAAAGTTGGGATTTCTCTGTTGACACTGCACAGAACTGGATCCCGGTTGGGATTTCTCTGTCTACACTACACAGAACTGGATCCCGAGGGTTGGGGTTTATCTGTCTACGCTACACAGACCTGTATCTTGAAGGTAGGGATTGCTCTGTCTACACTGCACAGAACTGTATCTTGAATGTTGGGATTGCTCTGTCTACACTGCACAGAACTGGATCCCGAAGGTTGGGATTTCTCTGTCTACACTACACAGAAATGTGTTCCGTAGGATGGGATTTCTCTGTCTACACTTCACTGAACTGTATTACGAAGATTAGGATTTCTATGTCTACACTACACTGAACTGTATCCTGAAGGTTGGGATTGCTCTGTCTACACTGCACAGAACTGGATCCCGAGGGTTGGGATTTCTCTGTCTACACTGCACATAACTGAATCCCGGTTGGGATTTCTCTGTCTACACTACACAGACCTGTATCTTGAAGGTTGGGATTTCTCTGTCTACACTGCACAGAACTGTACCCAGAAGGTTGGGATTTCTCTGTCCACACTACACAGAAATGTACTCCGTAGGATGGGATTTATCTGTCTATACTTCATTTAACTGATTGATTGCTTTACTCAAACAGCCTGATGTAACAAAAAAAGTACAACCACAAGCTGTAATAGTGGAAAAAATTGTGAATTGAGTGTTGGACGAACTAATGACGCGATCCTATGACGATCCTATAACGAAATGGCTACGCTACCTTTCAGCATTGAGCTGCTTTCAGTTGGCTTTCAAGGCCGATATGAATGCAAACTGGACAATGGTAAATTTAATAAAGCGCTCCAGCACTTCATGTTGGACTTGCTTTTTTCAGTTCGCATTCATACTGCCCATGAATGCCAACTGAAAGTAGTTCAATACTTATATTTACCATATATCAGTATTCAGCATTTAGTTTGAATAATGTATTTATCGTACATGCTTGTTCAATTAATAGAACAGCCATCTGTCAAGGGAGGGCTCATTGGTATCCAACGTAATAATTACGACGTCATGATAATGATGACGTCAAAAATCGTCCAAGACATTCATAGTCTTCATGAATGCCATGGGGATGTGGCTGGGTTATAAATATAAACGCGTGAGCTGCCTTTCACCAATTAAGCCGAACTATTGTCCTTTCAAACTGTCGATTATATTAGAGACGAGAGGTATTGCATAGAAGAAAAACATCTTTGTTTATAGTGGACATGTTTTGTTAATTGAATATATTTTAAAGCAGAGTCATTTTTTATTTAAAGTTTCTGTAGTTGCAGTGTTATCAACAGAAAGATGTTTTATTTTTTTGCGTTTTGGTAGCAGTAGATACAAACTAACAATTTGTTTTATAAAGATAGCAGAGACATTTTAGACCAATGAGATTTTGGGATAAATCCGTGTGACGGACAGGTCATATTGTTACTAGATATCTGTAGTATTAAGGTGGCTCCACACTTTCGTAATTAACCAGCAAAATTCGTTGAAACTTTCATATAATGGTTATGCAACTATGTAGAGTTGATTTTATGAAAATCTAAACACTCCGATATTTTAGGGATTTTTTTGGAAAAAATACCAAAAAATTGAATTTTCGTCAATTTTAATATTTTCCGGTTTTTTTGGTGTGTGTGACATTGTTCGGAACAATAACAACAATAATAAAATGAAAAGAAGCATTTCTAATTAACCCTACAAATATTTTATTTATCGCAAAATATGTAACACATGTTACACAAAGTGTTTTTTATTGAATTTGAACGGATAAAAGTGATTATCTACAAGCTAAAAGCCAACAGGACACAAAGATCTATACATATAGAATGGGAAATTGAACAAAATATACACAATGGCTTTATAATTAATTTATTTTACATTTTACAATCACTTCGATCCGGGTAANTAAATAGCGAGAGCATAAATTACTACACGCGTTCCCACTATAAGAACGGTACCATGTCTGTTCAGCGATGCGAAACCATGTCGTGGGTTGGTTCTGGTGGTTATGACGTCACACGATTGTGTCGTCATGACAATATTGATTCATTTTCCTACGCTGGCTCAAACACTTCTTGAATTGGTTTTATAAATTTGACCAAATATATGATACCGATGTATCAAAGTTTTCTTAAAGCTTATTAATAAAGTATTAACTTTAATCAAAAACACAACTTATTTTTATTATTTTTATTAAAATATTATTTTTATGGAGCTTTAAATTTAAGTTTTTTTGTTAATGAGATTGACAACAATTCGAGACTAGATTCATACATATCCTATGAAAAGGACATGCAATCTTCGCAAAATAAATGAAAAAATAATCCGTGACCACCATCAATTCTCCAGTCGCCATCTTGACTTGGTATCAGTAGTAGGGCCAAGCCCCCGGCTATTACATGTACTAATCCAGTTGTCCTTCTATCCAGCCACCACTTATCCTTTTGTGCCTCAATCCAGCCTCATTAATCCAGATACCACTAATCCTTTTGTCCCTCTATCCAGCCTCATTAATCCAGCCACCAATAATCCTTTTGTACCTCAATCAAGCCTTAATAATCCGGCCACCATTAATCCTTTTGTACCTCAATCCAGCCTCATTAATCCAGCCACCACTAATCCTTTCGTACCTCGATCCCGCCTCATTAATCCAGCCACCACTGAATCTTTTGTCTCACTGTCTAGTCTCATTAATCCAGCCACCACTTATCCTTTTGTCCCACTGTCTAGTCTCATTAATCCAGCCACCACTTATCCTTTTGTCACACTGTCTAGCCTCATTAATCCAGCTACTACTTATTTGTTTCTTCTTCTATCCAACCTCATTAATCCAGCCACCACTTATCCTTTTGTCACACTGTCTAGCCTCATTAATCCAGTCACTACTTATTTGTTTCTTCTTCTATCCAACCTCATTAATCCAGCCACTACTTATCCTTTTGTCCCTCTATCCAGCCTCATTAATCCAGCCACCACTTATCCTTTTTTCCCACTGTCTAGCCTCATTAATCCAGCAAACACTAATCCT
The DNA here is from genome assembly GCF_002113885.1 of Mizuhopecten yessoensis. Classification (NCBI taxonomy): domain Eukaryota; kingdom Metazoa; phylum Mollusca; class Bivalvia; order Pectinida; family Pectinidae; genus Mizuhopecten; species Mizuhopecten yessoensis. The sequence goes on from NW_018408897.1 coordinate 671,072, forward strand.
TTTGTACCTCGATCCAGCCTCATTAATCCAGCCACCACTTATCCTTTTGTCCCACAGTCTAGCTTCATTAATCCAGCCACCACTAATCCTTTTGTACCTCGATCCAGCCTCATTAATCAAGCCACCACTAATCATTTTGTCCATCTATCCAGCCTCTTTAATCCAACCACCATATATCCTTTTGTCCCTCTACCCAGCCTCATTAATCCAGATACCACTAATCCTTTTGTTCCTCTATCCAGCCTCATTAATCCAGTCACCTATCCTTTTGTCCCACTGTCTAGCCTCATTAATCCTGTCACCGCTAATCCTTTGGTACCTCGATCCAGCCTCATTAATCCAGCCACCACTAATCCTTTTGTCCCACTGTCTAGCCTCAGTAATCCAGCCACCACTAATCCTTTTGTCCCACTGTCTAGCCTCATCAATCCAGGCACCACATATCCTTTTGTCCCACTGTCTAGCCTCATTAATCCAGATACCACTAATCCTTTTGTTCCTCTATCCAGCCTCATTAATCCAGCCACCACTAATCCTTTTGTCCCACTGTCTAGCCTCATCAATCCAGGCACCACATATCCTTTTGTCCCACTGTCTAGCCTCATTAATCCTGTCACCGCTAATCCTTTGGTACCTCGATCCAGCCTCATTAATCCAGCCACCACTTATCCTTTTGTCACACTGTCTAGCCTCATTAATCCAGCTACTACTTATTTGTTTCTTCTTCTATCCAACCTCATTAATCCAGCCACCACTTATCCTTTTGTCCCACTGTCTAGCCTCATTAATCCTGTCACCGCTAATCCTTTGGTACCTCGATCCAGCCTCATTAATCCAGCCACCACTTATCCTTTTGTCCCACTGTCTAGTCTCATTAATCCAGCCACCACTTATCCTTTTGTCCCACTGTCTAGCCTCATTAATCCAGCAAACACTAATCCTTTTGTACCTCGATCCAGCCTCATTAATCAAGCCACCACTAATCATTTTGTCCATCTATCCAGCCTCTTTAATCCAACCACCATATATCCTTTTGTCCCTCTACCCAGCCTCATTAATCCAGCCACTACTAATCTTTTTGTTCCTCTATCCTGCCTCATTAATCCACCCACCACTTATTTGTTTCTTCTTCTATCCAGCCTCATTAATCCGGCCACCACTTATCCTTTTGTCCAACTGTCTAGCCTCAGTAATCCAGCCACCTCTAATCCTTTTGTCCAACTGTCTAGCCTCATCTATCCAGCCAACACTAATCCTTTTGTCCAACTGTCTAGCCTCAGTAATCCAGCCACCACTAATACTTTTGTCCCACTGTCTAGCCTCAGTAATCCAGCCATCACTAATCCTTTTGTCCCACTGTCTAGCCTCAGTAATCCAGCCACCACTAATCCTTTTGTCCAACTGTCTAGCCTCATCTATCCAGCCACCACTAATCCTTTTGTCCAACTTTCTAGCCTCAGTAATCCAGCCACCACTAATCCTTTTGTCCCACTGTCTAGCCTCATCAATCCAGGCACCACATATCCTTTTGTCCCACTGTCTAGCCTCATTAATCCAGATACCACTAATCCTTTTGTTCCTCTATCCAGCCTCATTAATCCAGTCACCACTAATCCTTTTGTTCCTCTATCCAGCCCCAGTAATCCAGCCACCACTTATCCTTTTGTTCCTCTATCCAGCCTCATCAATCCAGTCACCACTTATCCTTTTGTCCCACTGTCTAGCCTCATTAATCCAGATACCACTAATCCTTTTGTTCCTCTATCCAGCCTCATCAATCCAGCCACCACTTATCCTTTTGTCCCACTGTCTAGCCTCATCAATCCAGCCACCACTAATCATTTTGTCTATCTACCCAGCCTCTTTAATCCAGCCACTACTTATCCTTTTGTTCCTCTATCCAGCCTCATTAATCCAGCCACCACTTATCCTTTTGTCCCGCTGTCTAGCCTCATTAATCCAGCCACCACTTATCCTTTTGTCCCACTGTCTAGCCTCATTAATCAAGCCACCACTTATCCCTTTGTCCCTCTATCCAGCCTCATTAATCCAGCTACTACTAATACTTTTGTCCCACTGTCTAGCCTCATCAATCCAGCCACCACTAATCCTTTTGTTCCTCTACCCAGCCTCATTAATCCAGCCCCCACTTATCCTTTTGTCCCCTTGTCTAGCCTCATTAATCTAGCCACCACTAATCCTTTTGTCCCACTGTCTAGCCTCATCAATCCAGCCACCACTTATCCTTTTGTCCCACTGTCTAGCCTCATTAATCTAGCCACCACTAATCCTTTTGTCCCTCTATCCAGCCTCATTAATCCAGTCACCACTAATCCTTTTGTTCCTCTATCCAGCCTCATTAATCCAGCCACCACTAATCCTTTTGTCCCACTGTCTAGCCTCATCAATCCAGCCACCACTTATCCTTTTGTCCCACTGTCTCGCCTCATTAATCCAGCCACCACTAATCCTTTTGTTCCTCTATCCAGCCTCATTAATCCAGTCACCACTAATCCTTTTGTTCCTCTATCCAGCCTCAGTAATCCAGCCACCACTTATCCTTTTGTCCCTCTATCCAGCCTCATTAATCCAGCCACCACTTATCCTTTTGTTTTTCCCTCTATCTAGTTTCTTTATTCCAGCTAACAATAATCCCCCTCCCTTCCATCCAGCTTTGTTAATCTAAACACGTTTAACCCGGTTGTGACACTGTCTAGTCAGACACTGTCTAGTCAGTAGTATGCAATCACATTTTGGCATTTTCCCTTTTCTCTACAGAAAGTCCCCGCTCAACTCTCCATCTCAAGATCCAGCGACATCAGCTTGGAACAAAAAGGGCTAGATTGTCGAGTCTTATCTGTACATGCATGGGCCTAGCCTTGTATCATCTTGAAGTCAGGTTTGTAACATAACTGTTTCAATGTTCGAACTATTGGGAACTGTTCTCTTGGTACCTTAGCTGTTAATAAGACATAAAACAAAATTAAACCAATAGACTGCGTTGACATCGAATAAACCATAAATAACTAGCACATGTCGTAACCAGGTCTTTTGTCCATATTCAGACCATTTTTCTTCCTCTTTGTATGATTTTCGTACCGGACGACATGTCGATATCGCTCCGCAGTTAATTTACAAAAATGACAATATTTCCTGTCATAGTTATCAAAACAAGAGTATAATTCCTTAATTAATAAAATCCTTTTGATGCCGAATTGAATTACACAAATGTAGGAATATTACTACAGAAAAAGAAATCATAATATCCAAGATCGGACTGTTTGTGCGGCATCACTTCCGGCAATGTGCATCAGACGTCAACAACATGAAGCCGAGGAGAAAACGCTGAGATGCAGAAGATCGACAATGTTTATTTGTTGTAAGTATGGTTTGTGGGATTGAATACAGTTGTAATTTACATAAAGTAAACAAAGATAGTGTATTGCTTGAGTCGATGTCCTGGTAAGACGAGATTTGTGTGTTGTATTTTGAAAAGTGACACAAGCAGGAAATGCGAAATGAAGGCAAACATATTTTACAAATTTTTGGCACATTTTGGTCAATTCATATGTTCTTTCTTGTGAAATTGAATGTTTTTGTTGAAAAAACGATTATTTATATTACTGTTTGAGGTGTCAATAAAAAGTAATCAATTTATGGAAGCATGGAAGAAGCACATGTGTCAAAATAGTGTCTACTGCATTGAATTTCAGTGAAGCAGCACTCAAAAAGGCTCCATTAGTATGCTATGTCAAAAGAGATGAGTCTGCAAAGAATCTGAATGTGAATTTTTAATAGATAATGAATACCAATTAATTAACACTAATGATAACTTTTTATTTATTTTATAACACAGATGTGCATCACAACTAATTGAAGCCATAGAAGCACATGTCAAATAACAACATTGCCGTGAACATATGAGGAGGTCTCTCTAAAGACCCAAACATTCCAAAGTGTTTACATCTGCATGTAATGTACTGGGAATAGATCCTTGTCAACCTCAATGCATGGTTATTGTCTATTCCAGAAATGCACGAAGAACATTGAATGAAATTTGTATGACGACTCATTTTCCACCAGAGGACATTGAAAAATACAAAGTGGCAATCTACAACTGTACAGTACTCAGCAGGAATGATGGATTTCATGATGCAGTGTATAGAAATTTCTATGAAGGGGATGACAAGGTTTACAGGATTGACTATTTGCAGGATTACTTGGTTGCCTGACAGTTACCCCATCAACGTGTGTTTGTAAATATTGGTAGCTACAATTATGATATGGTGATATTCGATGGGATGATGTTGTCGTGGTATCTTCCTCCCTAAGCAAAAGACATCTAAGCTGTTTTTCACATCTACAACTACATGTCAAGCAACATTTTGAAGTTTGTACACTCGCGTGTGATGTACTGGAGCACTCAAATCGTACCAGAGTAGCCCATCGGGAAAGTAAAACTTGACTGATTTAGTTGGCAGAAACTGCAGAGAATATTGTTTTACGGATATGTAAATTGGTAAATATGCCAAAAGAAATGCGATTATTCCAAAAGCTTCAATAATGATGAACGGTAATCAAATTGAAATTTGACACATGATCCAACCGCTAAAATGATAGCACAATACATCAACTTGAAATCTTATGTATGGAATTTATGTCAATTTCATTGAACAATTGGTATTTATTTTTATTCAAAAATTACACAAATATACCTAGTATCTTATATAAAATGCCACATTATCGCCACCCTACTATTCCGTTGACATATACTAAGGTGACACTGGGTTTACTGTTGTTTTATATGATGATTTAAATGTCTTGTATGTGTATGTAATATGCTAATTAATGTAATTATCAATATAAATCAACTACTGTGATCTAATATTTGTTAATGACTCTTTTTTTTAACAAACCATAACATACATATCATGCATTATTTTTTGGTTAAAAAGGTGATTTTAGAAAAAAATGATGTTTGGTATTACACTACATGGGCCTCCATAGTTTTAGAAAAGTAGTTCCAATATGGCTGATTTTTTACGGTGAAATTTACTAATGTCTTGACTTTGAAGTTGTGAGTATCAGTCTTTTGGAGCAGTTTCGTTAACTTTAAACAATCCCACTACCTAAAATGAGTTCTAAGGAAGATTTTGACTGATATTTCCTTGCAAATCGACTCTGTTTTGTGCAGATATGTTATTTCCTGCATAACGTGTAATTAATGCAATTAAAACAATATTAACGAACTGAATTTAACTGGAAGCTAATACATACTGTTACTCATATCCTAAGGATCGTAGTGATACCGAAATAAGGGCTATCAGGTAAAATTCAAGAAATTATGACCTTTTGTAACTTAGTTGAAAACAGACTTTACATGAACCTTAACCACTCTCATCGCTCACCCACAAGTAGTCACGGTTTTATATACATTGTGAAATAATTTATTCTGTTGGTATGTGACTATTTGTATTACGGAGATGTAAAGAGCGAACGGTTGGGTACGAGATACATAGAATGGGAGGGTGCCAGGTTTACCTTGTTTCGGTATAGCTCCCTGTAACAGAGGAATCCGATTCACCCATTACCAGTCTTCGTGGCGTGAGAAAAGCATGATCTTCACCAGCATGCACGTGCATTTCACGTACTATAGACTTGATAGGGTGATGCATTGTCGGTTTGACAAAATAATCATATGTGATTGTCCTTCAACACATAATCAGGCTAGTTGTGTATCATTAAAATATCTCCGTAAAGTAACTGTACTATGGTATCCTGTAAACAATTTATGACCTTTTTCATTTATAAAGTAGATAATCGAAATCTCCTCCCTGAGTACATGAAGCTGATGGGTCTGTAGCAGAAAATCGGTGGGAACTTTCCCTGGCTTTTTGCGTTGCATTCCTGAGCCTTTATCCAGTAAATAGTTACTAATCAAAACCCCTTGTTGATCGCGTCATCGAGCTGATAAGTAGCTACCATTGTAACAGGAATTGTTATGAATCTGATATAAAATGTATCTGTTTACTTTGAACGTTTTATCTCGTATATCATGTATATATCACCTTTATCTTGATTGGTTGGAAGACCAGGACGATATGTGATAAGCTACAGTGTGTCTTATATAGTCGTCAAGCTCGGATACAAATCAGCTTTACACAGGGGAGATATATGTGTACAATGTTACTAGGGAAATACTCATGTACATGTTACTGGGGAGACAACTCGTGTACAATGTTATTGGGGAGACATATCGTTTATAATGTTACTTGGGAGACAACTCGTGTACAATGTTACTTGGGAGACAACTCGTGTACATGTTACTAGGGAGACAACTCGTGTACAATGTTACTAGGGAGACAACTCGAGTATATGTTACCGGGGAGACAACTCGTGTACAATGTTACTAGGGAGACAACTCGTGTACATGTTACTAGGGAGACAACTCGTGTACATGTTACTGGGGAGAGAACTCGTGTACAATGTTACTGGGGGGCAACTCGTGTACAATGTTACAAGGGAGACAACTCGAGTATATGTTACCGGGGAGATAACTCTTGTACAATGTTACTAGGGAGACAACTCGAGCACATGTTCCCGGGGAGACACCTCGTGTACATGTTACTGGGGAGAGAACAACTCGTGTACAATGTTACTAGGGAGACTCGTGTACAATGTTACTTGGGAGACAATTCATGTACAATGTTACTTGGGAGACAACTCGTGTACAATGTTACTAGGGAGACAACTCGAGTACATGTTACCGGGGAGACAACTCGTGTACATGTTACTAGGGAGACAACTCGTGTACANGAGACAACTCGAGCACATGTTACCGGGGAGACAACTCGTGTACATGTTTCTAGGGAGACAACTCGTGTACAATGTTACTAGGGAGACAACTCGAGTATATGTTACTAGGGAGGGAGACAACTCGTGTACAATGTTACTAGGGACACAACTCGTGTACAATGTTACAAGGGAGACAACTCGAGTATATGTACCGGGGAGATAACTCGTGTACAATGTTACTAGGGAGACTACTCGAGTATATGTTACTGGGGAGACAACTCGAGCACATGTTACCGGGGAGACAACTCGTGTACATGTTTCTAGGGAGACAACTCGTGTACAATGTTACTAGGGAGACAACTCGAGTATATGTTACTCGGGAGGGAGACAACTCGTGTACATGTTACTAGGGAGACAACTCGTGTACAATGTTTCTAGGGAGACAACTCGTGTATAATGTTACTGGGGAGACATATCGTGTAAATGTTACTGGGGAGACAACTCGTGTACAATGTTACTTGGGAGACAAATCGTGTACATGTTACTGGGGAGACAACTCGTGTACAATGTTACTGGGGAGACATATCGTGTAAAATGTTACTGGGGAGACAACTCGAGTACATGTTACTGGGGAGATAACTCGTGTCGATGTTACTAGGGATACAAATCGTGTACATGTTACTGGGGAGACAACTCGTGTACATGTTTCTAGGGAGACAACTCGTGTATAATGTTACTGGGGAGACATATCGTGTAAAATGTTACTGGGGAGACAACTCGTGTACAATGTTACTAGGGAGACAACTCGTGTACAATGTTACTCGGGATACAACTCATGTACAATGTTACTCGGGAGACATCTTGTGTACATGTTACTGGGGAGACTACTCGTGAACATGCATATCACAGGGGAGACAACCCGTGCCCATGTTACAGGGAAGACAACTCAAGTACAACCATAACCACAACTCGTGTACAATGTTACTAGGGAGACAACTCGTGTACATGTTACTAGGGAGACAACTCGAGTATATGTTACTAGGGAGACAACTCGTGTACAATGTTACTAGGGAGACAACTCGTGTATAATGTTACTGGGGAGACATATCGTGTAAAATGTTACTGGGGAGACAACTCGTGTACAATGTTACTTGGGAGACAAATCCTGTACATGTTACTAGGGAGACAAATCGTGTACATGTTACTTGGGAGACAACTCGTGTACAATGTTACTGGGGAGACATATCGTGTACAATGTTACTGGGGAGACAACTCGAGTACATGTTACTGGGGAGACAACTCGTGTACATGTTCCTAGGGAGACAAATCGTGTACAATGTTACTAGGGAAACAACTCGAGTACATGTTGCTGGGGAGACAACTCGTGTAGAATGTTACTCGGGATACAAATCGTGTACATGTTACTGGGAGACAACTCGTGTACATGTTACTGGGAGACAACTCGTGTACAATGTTACTCGGGATACAACTCATGTACAATGTTACTGGGGAGACAACTTGTGTACATGTTACTGGGGAGACAACTCGTGAACATGCATATCACAGGGGAGACAACCCGTGCACATGTTACAGGGAAGACAACTCAAGTACAACCATAACCCTGTGAAGACAACTCACGTACATACATAACCATGGGGAGACAATTCGCGTACATAGATATTACAGGGGAGACAACTCGTATACAAAGATACCACAGGGAAGACAACACAAGTACAACCATAACACAAGGGAGACATCTCATGTACATACACAACCATGGGGAGACAATTCGCGTACATAGATATTACAGGGGAGACAACTCGTGTACAAACATACCACAGGGAAGACAAGTCAAGTACAACGACAACACAAGGGAGACAACTCATGTAAATATAAAATACTGGGGAGACAACTCATGTACATACATAACCCTTGGGAGACAACTCATGTACATACATAGCCATGGGGAGACAATTCGCGTACATACATATTACTAGAGAGACAACTTGTGTTCTTACATTATACTGGGGAGTCAACTCGCGTAAATATATATATACATAATACTGGGGAGGCAACTAATGTACAGACATAATACTGAGGAGACAACTCGTGTACATACATACCACAGGGAAGACAACTCAAGTACAATCATAACACAAGGGAGACAATTCCAATACAAACGTAATACTGGTAAGACAACTCATGTAAATACATAATACTGGGGAGAAACCTCACGTACATTCATAACCATGGGGAGACAACTCATGTACATACATAACCATGGGGAGACAATTCGCGTACATAGATATTACAGGGGAGACAATTCGCGTACATTGATATTACTAGGGAGACAACTTGTGTACTTACATTATACTGGGGAGACAACTCGCGTACATATATATACATAATACTGGAGAGACAACTCATGTACAGACATAATACTGGAGAGACAACTCGTGTACAGACATAATACTGAGGAGACAACTCGTGTACATACATACCACAGGGAAGACAACTCAAGTACAACCATTACACAAGGGAGACAACTCCAATACATAAGTAATACTGGTGAGACAAATCATGTAATTACATAATATTTGGGAGACAACTCATGCACATTCATAACCCTGGGGAGACAACTCATGTACATACATAACCATGGGGAGACAATTCGCGTACATACATATTACTGGGGAGACAACTTGTGTACTTACATTATACTGGGGGGTCAACTCGCGTAAATATATATACATAATACTGGGGAGACAACTCATGTACAGACATAATACTGAGAAGACAACTCGCATACAGAGGTATTACTGGGGAGACAACTCGTGTGCATACATAGTATTAGGGATACAACTCGATTGCATACTTGTTACCAGGGAGAAAACTCGTGTGCATAAATATTACTGGGGAGACAACTTGTGTGGATAGATAAACATGCGTGTATAAATTGCGAGATGAATTGCTTGATATATTATAATATTTACATTTGCATGGCATTGTCACTATATAGCCTCTTTGAAAGCTGTGTCCTTGATGGGACTTTAATTACCAAGCAGCGCGAGACACAATTCTTAGCGTAAAAATATCCTATGTAAATAAACATGACGGCTGCTGAAATATCGCTGGGCATTGATAGACTTGACAATGCCATTGTAAATTTATGTGCAAAAGAAAACAGAAAATAAAAAAAAAAAAATTTTATTTAATTAACAAAAACAAGACCAAGGTTTGCAATATCGTACAAAATGCACATCGGTTGAAATCACCAATGCCGGCAATGGAAACAATTTTAACACTCATGCAATTTATCAGAAATATCGTCTGTTACACTGCGCTGATCAACAGGGGTTCGTTACAAATGTCTGAAATAAACATTTTTTCTATAGACCTATTGACACATATGTTACAGACCTACTGATATGAGTCACAGCACACATAAAATCACCCTATAGACATATCATACCGAATTGTATTGATACTGAATTGTGGAATAAAATTGAAGTGTTTGTTNACCTCACTTCAAACGATTTCAGTTTCACGCGTCTCGCAGCCACGGTTTCCTCAGTTTCTGACGACATGTCAAATAACAAGGCTGTAATATAATCTACCGACTGTAGTCAGATTCCCATACAATCAACAAATAAATTCACGTCTGGATTCTCCACAAAATGAGAGAAAAGTTCGAATTAACTTCCAAAAATAACTCCCTCGTGGAGGGCAAGGTCGGATTTACGGTGTTCACTGTATTAATCCATGTGCAAAATTTGTTCCGGGGAAAAAAATCGAAACAATTTCAAATCTATCTTTCAGCTCAGTTCTATTGATAAAATCACCCTATAGACATATCATACGGAATTGTATTGATACTGAATTGTGGAATAAAATTGAAGTGTTTGTTAAAATTTCAAAGTACGACTTTGTTTGCCAATCAGCACGCGACAACACGTTGTTCTAACTATTGAACGAATTTGTGTGGACTGTCGATAAGACGGGAATTTTGAATTTTAAATATAAGTTGTAAGTTAAAAAAAGACCATAAGAGGCAGAGAACACGTATATAAAAGTATTGAACTGTTTTTGTATGGTATTTATGATCTATTTGAATGACACAGCTTTGCAAGCAAACAAATCANTGCAAAATTTGTTCCGGGGAAAAAAATCGAAACAATTTCAAATCTATCTTTCAGCTCAGTTCTATTGATAAAATCACCCTATAGACATATCATACGGAATTGTATTGATACTGAATTGTGGAATAAAATTGAAGTGTTTGTTAAAATTTCAAAGTACGACTTTGTTTGCCAATCAGCACGCGACAACACGTTGTTCTAACTATTGAACGAATTTGTGTGGACTGTCGATAAGACGGGAATTTTGAATTTTAAATATAAGTTGTAAGTTAAAAAAAGACCATAAGAGGCAGAGAAAACGTATATAAAAGTATTGAACTGTTTTTGTATGGTATTTATGATCTATTTGAATGACACACCTTTGCAAGCAAACAAATCATAATGCGCGACAGTTCAATTGTTAAGGAGAGCCAACCAGATACAACTCAGCTAACTATTGAGGACATATTGGTGTATACTGTGGATACAACTTCGGGTATGTAAAGGGACATAGCTCATGTATGTAATGATGGACAACAAAAACAGGTAAGTAATGGGGAGATAACTTATGTTGGGAACAAAACAGATGAGTGCTGTGGAGACAAATCGTATTGAAACTGGATAGACAATGCAATTAGATAATGGAAGATAAATCATGTAAACAGCGGGGAGGCAATTTATATGAACAATTGGGACACAACTCGGGTAAATGGAGAATCATCAGGTAGATACAGAGGTAAACAATTACTGTAGACAGTAGGGGGATAACTCGATAACAAACCTTTGGGACAAATAAGGTATTCACATTAGTGGAATATATCTTGTTTATTAACATTTAAACACCTTAAACAGACAGTTTCCATCTCCTTTTTGACTACACACCTTTTTGACTACACACCTTTTTATCTACACACATTTTTGACTACACACCTTTTTATCTACACATCTTTGTGACTACACATCTTTTTGACTACACACCTTTTTAACTACACACCTTTTTATTTACACACCTTTTTATCTACACATCTTTTTGACTACACACCTTTTTAACTACACACCTTTTCATCTACACACCTTTTTGACTACACACCTTTTTAACTACACACCTTTTTGACTACACACCTTTTTGACTACACACCTTTTTATCTACACACCTTTTTGACTACACACCTGTTTGACTACACACCTTTTTAACTACATACCTTTTTGACTACACACCTTTTTATCTACACACCTTTTTGACTACAC